>NW_019272033.1:1120719-1151549 GCF_002738345.1 Cucurbita maxima | reverse complement strand
AAAACAGAGAATCTCGATAAAGGGATCCTACAAAAAAAAAAAAAAAAAACCTATGTTTCACATAGTGCAGCCAACAAAAACATTAGAAAAAATACCAACTTCAATATATCTCACATACAAGTTCTTGGTCTCGTACATTCCCACATTCCTAAATATTGGATTGAACTCGAGATAAAAGAAACATTTATGAAAATACTAACTCGAGCTGAAACACAGAGATTTATGAAAACCAAATTTGACCCTAATATATGTATATATAATAAGGTGACAATTACAGAGATGTGTGACATTCGAACCATCTTTGTTGGCTCTTACAGGGAAAATCAGGAGTTCATGAACTATCCTACTCATCATACTTATTAGGTCTATAAATTACAACAAAGAATCCTTCTGTATAAGGAGAGAAGAGTTGAAAATAAAGAAACAAAAGAAAAAAGAAAAAAGAAAAAAAAAAAAAGAATCACAGACCTATCTGCCATAATAATGAGCTGAGCTTACAGCTAGCTGACCTTAATGCCCCCCTTCGATAATAAGCACTGGAAGGGGGGAACCCTTTTTGTTCCAAGAACTCATTAACTTGACGCCGATATTATAATAGTACCTTTTCTTTGCCATATTTTTTTCACCCCTCCAAAAGTTCTCTTATTATATGGAATTAAAACCTTTTTACCACACATCACGGAGATACCTGCCAGTCATTTGAAGATTTTTAACCATACTCTCAGCCTTGGAGCTGTCGAGAGATCCCTGGAAAATTGACGCAAGTAAATTTTGATTAGAAAGAGCTAGTCGAAGTACAGTTCTAGAAAATAAAAAACACGAAAATTTCAATCTCAATTGCAAATGAGAAGACAATTAGGTTGATTGTAATCTTCGAGTAACGCATGTTAAGACACAATAACTTGAAAACAACAAGATCTACCTCACAAGTAAATGATGGTTAAAATAGGGTACGAATTGGGCTGCACTTCAAAAATATATGTGGGTAACTTTTTGCTTAAATAAGAAGTAAAATGATTGCATTGAAATCAACAAGAAACAGACCCATTGAGGCAATAGAAATCTGTAAGTACTTGGCAGTTGAGCTCTTATTATGCCCAATAAAACAAGTGTCGACAAGGGGAACGAATAAAGTTGTTTGATGCGTATATGAACAGTAAAGATGGATTGTAATGAAGAAACCTGTTCTTGCACAATGTTATGAAGAGTTCGGTGAACGTCTCTGGCCATGCCCTTAGCATCACCACAAACATAAATATAAGCCCCTTGAGATAATAGATTCCAGATATCCGAGGCCTACAGAATAAACAAGAAGTTTTAGCATGTAGCTTGAAAAGTAGAATGAATAGACAGCAAACTCGTACTCTTGAATAAAGTAGAAACGGGTTTTGAAGTTCACCTTTTCAACCATTTTATGCTGCACATATTCCTTAGAGGGTCCCTCACGTGAGAACGCGACAATCAGCTCAGAAAGTGCGCCAGTTTCAGCAAAGTTGTTCAGCTCATCCTCATAGATGTAATCCTAAAGAGAATAACAGGTTTATATAAACTCACTACGTATTCAAGATAAAATATAGCATTCACCATGTACCACTTACCGTTTTCCTGTTCCTGCATCCAAAGAACAGTATGGAGTGTCCTAATTCTACACCAGATTCTTTCAGAGCTAACCTTTCCTGCAAATTAAAACCAAAATATTTTAATAGGCTCATACAAACTAATTCATCAGTTTGTAGCGTGAAGATGAATTCAGTATATAAAAACAAGTTCAATAGTAGCAACCTGCAAGAACCCTCTGAAAGGAGCCAACCCCGTTCCAGGACCAATCATGATAATCGGCAATTTAGAATCTGTGGGAAGTTTGAAGTTCGATTGCCTAACATAAATTGGCGCCCAACTGCATGCTTGGCTCTCCTCTAGTGGAATGGCATTCTGCGCAGAGAAATGATAAAAACTATATCCCTTTCCCAATATATGCTATAAATACATGGTGGTTTTGTCATCACTTAAATTCATATTCATTTTAAAGAAATGGCAAACTTTTTGTAATTATTCCTTCTACAGGATTGGAAGTCCTTTTTGTGATTATCTCCATCCGGAGGGGGTTGTTTTCTCTTAATGAATATAGTTTATTATCGACCAAAAAAATGAAATGAAATACAATCGAAGTACCTTCATCCAAGTTGAGCATACACCTTTGTGAATTCGTCCTGTTGGTGTTTTGTCGTAGACCAATGCACAAGTTACATGGATTCTAGACGGGGCCATCCTGTGAATATATTTCCAGAATGTTCAATAAAAAATTTATGCACGCGAAAGGAAAGGAAATACTAACATAAAAAGGAAAAATAGTTCCAAACTTGGTAGCTATTATGTTGAGTAAACAAAGCTTGATAAGTTATCTTTTTATCATGGGTAAGTTTGGTAGCATCTTTAAGTAAAAATAATTAAATCTAATTTCTACAAATCATTCCTGCTCTCAATTGCAATTATATATGCAATAAATGCCACTAATTTTCATTTTCATCCCTTTCATTGAGAAAACTTATATAAAATTATTTGTTTGCTTATTGACCTTTCATGGATATCAACAATATGTGTGTCTGAGTGTCTGTGTGTATAACACAACCACCAAATTTTGTGAAGATTCCAAGTTCTTCCGTGATGCAATCATGCACACGACTTCAAATACCAACATCCTGATCAAGTTCTTTTCCTTTTTTTTTTTTCAATTTTAAATAATGATGTTAAGGGACCAAGCTTCAGCTAAAGAATAATTTCAACACCCTAATGGCTACTCTGGAACGTATATGGAACTTCAAAAAGAAAACCTATTTCACCTTTTATCCAACTTTTAGAGCTACTTTCAGCCTTGTCATTAGTTACAATAGTGATAATATCTGTCAGCTAAATTTGTACCTTGGAGAAGATGATATAGAGTAATATCTCGGCTGTAAACGTGGGGCAACTGCCGCAAAAAAGACACCAAGCGGAGGCCTTGCAGATGGAAATTCAGCCATAACTTCGAGGAGACTACGCTGACTCGCAACTATCCATTGAGAATACTCATCCTATAAATGTTGAAAAGAAAAGGTGACAAATCTATGAATGAATTGTACTACAGAAGATTGTGACAATCAATTTACTTGTATGGTACCTTTCCAGCAGGTAATGAAAGATGTCTCAGTCGATCAGCTTCAGCTGGATCAGAAGCATGAGCAGCTAGAGCAACCAAGGCAGACTGCAAAAAGGAAACAAAATAAGAGAGAGAAAGTAATAAAATGTACTCATATTAGAAAGAGCTCCAAATCAAAACCTTCTTTGGTGAACTCAAAAGGTCTGCATATTGAGTCAACGCAGTCCTTAAAGTGCAAGGTGCAAACGGTGGCGGCAATGAACTTCCACTTAATGGTGTGCCATCTTCCTTATCAGTATGGATAGAGAAATAAGTTTCAGGTGACAGACCAATTAAACGAATTGCCTCCTCTACAACTTCATCCAAATTCTCACAAAAAACACCCACGTGATCTCCAGTTTCATAGCTGATGAAAAAAAAAAAAAGCATAATAATGTCAATGTATTGTCTCCTACTACAACAAATTTTCTTCGTTTATGTTAGCGACCAATACATCAGAATTATTAGCATTGGTTTTAGGCAAATAATAGAAATATATATTTAGAAAAAGAAAACATCAAGCAAGACTTACGTCAGTCCAGTGCCAGAAATATCAAACTCCAGATGGGTGCATGACCTGTCTGATGCAGAAGTATGAAGTTCCTTTCTCACGGCCACATTAGCCCTGCAGACAGTAATACCATAACAAAGATGCGTGTGAGCAAGAAATTGTTGCAAATTTAGATCCGAAGTATTCACTTCTAAGGTACCTGCATGGATGTTGAATATCGTAAACAGCATGACCATTTGCAAAAGCCCATTTCTTGTCCCCTCCAGATACATCTGCAGCATCATAAAACACAACCCTGTACTCCAATACAGCAGCAGTATACGGGGTAGAAACAGTTGTAAATTCATCCTCATCTCGAAGTAACTTATCCAGCTCAGGCCATAATGCTTCACGCCTAAGATACAACAGGAATCATTGAACTGGTCATTCTCCATACATAAAAACAGAGTAAATAGAATATCTACTGCAATGAGATAATAGTCCATTATAGATGTTCTTAATACCAAGCAGAGAAATCATCCTCAATACACTGATCATCATCTCCTAGACCCACTGGGACAAGACGCTTTCCACCTGCAAATACACAGAACAAATATTGCTGTTCATGCAAAAAGGACAAAGAGCTCCAAATTCACCATATGTAATACATCCAGTGAAATTAGACGGCCATCAAATTATTTTTTTTCTAGGTTAAATGTCATGGGTTTTTAAGTTCGATAAGCAGTGGCTACATGCTTATATGACCATTGCAAGTTTGATTGGACTAGTTTTAGTAGTTAAGACTTTCTTTTTGTTTTTCCCCTTTTTTAATCACAGCTGTCTAGAACTAACTCATTCTTTGAATACTTTACATGTGATCATCTTACATTGGGCATCAAGAAACTCATAAAATATTAAACATCCTATAGAGGTGACTGACAAAACATGAACCCAAAGACCCCAAAGGTGACAGCGTTTACTACTTCAAGACATCTAGCCTACAGTTCTTTGATTATTAAATCAATCGATGGTGGTGTAGTTACAGTTACATATTCTGTTCATCAATGACTATCTACGGCAGTTAATCACTAAGAAGTTGAACATACATGCATTGTACGCAGACATTACAGATTTGGAGCTATTTAACAAATGAAAATTGATTCTCTCCTCCAAAAGAGTGTTAGATAGCCCTTTATGCTCTATCATTTGGAAGAGTTGCAACCCCAAAAAGGTGAAGATATTAATTTGTGAAATTCTCCTTGAAAGCATTAAGCTTTGTGATAAACTACAAAAATGAAATCCAACGTCACCAACCCCCCATATAGATGTAGATCCTTCTGTAACTACTCTTCTACTGATATTATGGCTAATTGCAGGGCATTCTTGTAACCTCTATTGGCTGTGGGGTTGGGTTTCTCTCATATTCTCTCTTGTACCTTTTATTTATTTCACACATAACTCGTTAAATGACTAAATCTGCAGAACTCACTGAGACACAAGTTATTTATTCTCCAATATGGTGTCATTGTTCTAATAGGCTCAGATTTAAGTTGAACCATCCCCTTCTCAAGACCAATTTTCTAAAAGCAATAGTATCATTAGCTGTACCACATGTTCACCCTAAGAAATAAATCCTCTCCAAGTCTAAAGTAGAGTATGAGTGTAGCGACGCAATGAAAAGGCCCAAATGAAATGGATGTTTGGCATGACCTTCAACACAATCAAAAGACATTATTTGGACTTAAATAGCCACCAAATGCCTAGTTTGTGCTTCATCTATGTTTTGAGAGCTTCCTCATGCTTCCTGCACTTATATTGCAGTTTACATTTACGAAATTATGGGGATCAGCAGCAGCTTTTTGTTTGCTAATTTTCATGGTGGCTTCTTGCCAAAAGATAATGGTCAGCTTCATTGCTACCTTGGTACTTAGATGAGTTATCCGACTTGGCGGCCTGCCATTTTTTAGGCAAGGTATGTTGATGCTTTGTTGGTTAAACAAAAAAAAATGGTGGATTTTGAGCTACTTTTACAAAAGAGCTACAAAACCTTCTCAGCCACGATATAATTTGAGTAACCAAGTGTCCCAAGCACAGAAGCTGAGCTCGATGCAACCCTTTTCAAATGAGAAGTCATAACCATATTATTAAACAAGAGCTTCAGTTGAAGAGGACTGAAAGTCAGACATTAATGATAAACCATTTGCATGTTCTTTAATCCATTTCTATTTTTCACAACACAAGACTAAGATGTTCTGCCTTTTCATTCTGACAGAAAGATGTTTTCGATACTATAACCCACAACTTCTGCGGAAGATCCTATTTAACTATGCAAAAGAGGTCAAACATCCCTTCAAATATATGTTTTTGGTTTAAGATTAGAAAAGCATTGTCCAAATTAGTTTCTTATTAGATAATAAAATAGTAATAAGGAGCGCCATAGTAATCAACCAGAGGAAGTTAAAACGAAAAGGTAAATTTTACCCTGTTCAGCAAGCTGTTCGTCCACCACTTTTGCAATCTGTTTCAACCACACAATAACGAATCAAGAGTAAGCCTCCAAATTTATTTAACATGGGTACGAAAATTGAACATCTTCATGTTATTGAACCTTATTGAAATGTTCATATTGCCGGTTACCAAGGCCAAATACTGCATACTGTAGATTTGAAATCCATTCTCCTTTCTCCTTGCCCTAATACATAAAGCACAAATCAATTATAGCTCTAGAAGACAAACGCATATTAATTCAGTCAAACTTTGAAGAGTAGAATAATGCAATGACAAACAAACAAAAAGTTGAGGGAACGGTAAGAATATACCTCAGAGAACCATTTATAGAAACGTGCCGCATTATCCGTTGGCTCACCATCCCCATATCTGCATGCGCGGATAATTATAACGAAAGAAAAATTCAAAAGCCCAGCGGAAGATAAATTAAGAAGGAAAAGAAACATCAACGACAAGAAAAGTGCGTTGAAACTCACGTAGCCAAGAAGAAAATAGCTGAAGTCTCCTTTTTCAACTTTTCTTCGTACTCATCGTCATCGGCTGCATAATCATCCTGCGGAAAAGTTATAGAGCAACGTGTAAAAACTAGAGCCAATCAGAATCTAGAAACTGTCATTCGAAGACAAACAGAAAAAAAAAAAAAAAAAAAAAAAAAAAAAAAAAAAAAAAAACTGGTCATGCATACCAAATCAACCACTCTAAAAGTCGCCTTCTCATATCGAGCTTTCGCCTCCTCAGCAAGAGCCTAATTACCAAAATCAGACGAAAAAAAAACAACCATCAGCATTCAGCAGTAGCCTAGCTAACAATTCAATCCAACGGGAAAAGAAAACTCCAAGTCGGTGAACGAACAAGTGTTTCCACAAGCACACCTTTGCAAATCCTTCAGCTGTACCGGTCTGCGTGCCAAAAAACACAGTGACCTTCTTCTTGCCATCATCGACTTCCGGCTCAGGCTTTTTGACTATCAATTGCTTAGGTGGCTCGAACGACTTAGCCTTCTGATCGCTGGATCTCTTCCAAACAAGGACCACAACGCAGCCGATCAGAACTGCAATCGAGGTAGTCAAGATCATGACAAACTCTCTGTTCTCCAAGATTAGAGTAGCTACTTCCCGAACCGACTCGGAGGAATCCTGCGACGGATCCATCGCCTTCCTGATTATTGCCGACATAAGTTCCAACGGAGAGACCTTCATCGACCTGGATTCCGACTGCATACGGCCAAAGCAACACTGGAACTGAACGAAAACAAGAAGAAGAAAAAATAGAAAACAACCTGCGGAATCCGGTAGACAAAATGATAAGCTCAGAGAATAGCACCGGATTCCGGCGAGAAACGGAAAACAGCTACAGAACTAAGGCAAAACAATGACCAGAAAAATAGAGGAAAAATGATGAAACTTCTCTCCCTCGGTTGTTGGCTGTAGGTGGAGAGAGAAAGAGAGAGAAAGAGAGAGAGAACGAAGAAAGAAAGAGGTTGATGGGTTTATTGAGAGCGCATTCGTGAACCAAACGGAGACAACGCTTACCAAACCCAAAGAGTCAAACCCACCTAACGCCACCCTACTTAACCATGGTTAAGTTTTGTCCATTTAAAAAACTTACAAATTTATTCCATCAACAATTACACATTTTTTAATTTTCAAAAAATATTTACTAAATTGCCAACTTTTTAATCCATTTATACTTCGTTCATCCTCCGCCTTTCAATTTAAATTTATATGCAGGTAGCGTAACTATTCTAATTTTCTATACAAATAGGATAATTATAATATGTATGACCTGACCCGAACATATTTAATTACATATTTTTTTAATTTTCAAAAAATATCGACCCTTTGCGTTTCAAGAAAAACAAAATAATAGTTTACGAAAAAAAATAGATAAAAATTAGCTAATTAAAGAGAAATATTGTGAGATTAGAAAAGCTATTGTTCTCGACTTACTGACTGAGGATCTTGACTTTCTTTACCTTTTTTTCCATCTCTTTTGAAAAAATTCAAACGAGTATTTTTTGAAGTGTTAGCCTAATGAAATACCGTCTTTGATGGGTATAGAGCATGAGATTGACAAAATTTTCGAGTGCTCATATTCAAAATTGACTAACATACCAAACTAATCCATAAAAAGCTAAGTGGTTGTGGTTGAGTTGCTCGTTCGTGGAAATATGAGTGAAAAAGTAAATCTTTTTAGTATCATTGTCTTTTTTATATGTAAGAAAGACGATCTTGGGAGAAGACAAAAAAGTAAGTAAAATAAGAAAGCGTAGACATAAGCTACTAGAATCTAGCACACGGTGTTGCTCTAAAACACCCTCGTGTGCCATTTTAACCCATTTGAGGACAACTATAACATAAAAACAATGTTATAGGCTCTTATATTTAGTATTTATTCGCTTGAGATATTCATTAATTTTTATCCTGGAGCATAAATGTCATATTTCTAGGTTTAACTAGTTTAGATGTGCAACTAGTTAGTTTCCGTAAAACCAATCAAGGGAGCGACCTGCATTCAAGTTTAGATGTGCACGACCTCGTATTGAACCAACTTAGATACATATGTGGGTTGGGTATTACACTCTTCGCTATTATTATTATTATTATTATTTTATTTATTTATTATTATTATTTTATTTATTTATTATTATTATTTACCTGCATTCAAGTGAAGGCCAAAAGAAAAATTTATAAAAGTTACTAGTTGGCATATGCTCTTAAAATTGAATTTTTAGTAATAATTTTGATTATTTTATTTTTTAATATGGTAGAAAAATTTCAACATTATTAAAGTAATATTAGACCAGACATGGTTGACATATGGGAGAATTATGTTCTAGTAATAACATAAAATATATGTAATATATGGATAAGTTACATGTCTTTATCTTAGTTATCCTGTTCGATACAACCCACCTTATAATTATTATGAATTATTTGATCTAAATCGTTAGGGTGAGTGACGATATCTATAAAATAAATAGACTATACCATGAAATATTAATTTTTTTTTATAAATATTCGTAAATTGAATATTAATTCACATTATGATCATATGTAACTCGACGTTAATTTTAGTGAGTTACGAATTGCTACTTATAATGGTTCTTTAATTTATCTATGTGAAATGACTTTTATGACCAATTTAATATGAATATTATTTTAGGGATTTGATCAAATAAGGAGCTGGGACCATAATTTTACTAGATGAAATTCACTGCTTAAACTACTCATTTTTTCCTTGCTATTGCTGGTGATGCAATTGAAGTTAGTAAGGATGAGTATAGCTAGTTGGAAGAAATTGTCGTGTTGTATCATCAAACTGTTAGAAATCACGAACTTCTACCATAGTATTGTATTGTACTCTTTGAACATAAGTTCTAAAGGCCTCATACCAATGAAGATATTCTTTATGTATGAACTCATGATTATCCCCTTAATTAGTTAATGTGGGACTCACTCTCAACAATCTTCAATTCAACTAGTGTCTTACGACAGTTTATTATATGTTTTATTTGATATCATACTTGCATGTATGTAAATCTTATATTCATGTATATAACTCTTGAGACACTATATATCAAAAGAAGGTTAGAAACGTTATGATTATGCATGCATGTTACCCTCATAAATGTAAGGATAAGATAAAAGTATGGTATGTATTTCCGGCAGAATCTCAGGCAGGTTGTATATATTTTAAGAATTAGAATAAAAACAAGCACTAGATGTCAAAAATGATTGAATAGTTTTGGTCCAATTTCAAAACTCTAATGGAATACTTTAGAACCTTCTTGAAAATTTCAATAATTTCCTCGCCGATCCAATTTCAAAACTCTAATGGAATACTTTAGAACATTCTTGAAAATTTCAATAATTTCCTCGCCGATTAATCGGCTAAATTTGGTGAGTTTTTGGCCTTCAAAGAAACGACAGGTAGAAGACGTCCAAAACGGAAATCATTATAGCATGCTCCCACGTGGACCAATAAAAAAAAAAGAGTTCCCATTTTAAATAAAAGTATATAAATTTCTTAAGCTTTTTTTTTATTATTTTTTTCATCCAATTCTAAATTTATACTATTTTTTTTTTTTTTAAATGAATTTATGGTCAAATAAAAAATAGCCAACTAAATTATAAAATTCAAATAAAAAACTTGAGACTATTTCTTGAGACTATTTCTAAAACCAAGGATTAATTTTATAATGTAATTTAAAGTATTTTATTTTGATAATTAAATTTCTGTTCTTTTAAATAGATAGAAACAGCCATGGGTCGAATTGGTAAACTAAGCATCCCAAATGCCAACGGCGAAATTAGGAATTGTGGTGATGAAATAAGGAAAACTGACACTTTCAAGGCCACAAATTCTTCACCCAATCCCCCACCTTCGCCTGCCCTCCTGTCCTCTTCAAGTCAACCACATTTTCAAAACATGATTGAGCTTGAAAACAGGTTACACTCAACCCGTTCCTACTTTTAAAATTATTATGACTTAATACCATGTTAGATGAGCACGACTCTCCACAATGGTATGATATTGTTCACTTTGAGAATAAAGCTCTCATAGTTTTGCTTTGTGCTTCCCTAAAAGATTTCACACCAATAATGAAGAGAGTATTCCTTGATTATAAACCCATGATCATTCCCTAAATTAGCCGATGTGGGACTTTCATCATCCAACATGTATTTTGTTGCCTAATTCCTCGTGATTTTCAATCCATAACTAATGGCTTTAATCTAAGTTTAAAAGTATTTTTTATTAATTTAGTCATTATTTCTTTCTTTATTAATATTGATTATAAATCATCTATTTTAGCATAGTGAAGAGCACATGTATGATATCAATGATCATAATATAGTAATTTTTTTTAGTTCAATGACAAGTGAGATTGGGACGATTAGAATCTCTAACTTCTTATATTTATGGTACACTTATAAACTAATTTTAATATGCTCAATTGGGTAGTATTAAATTTTTAGAATATTACCCTCGACCAATCCAATTAATTTATTTTGTTTGGATAATCAAATTATTACGGAATAAAGAAAAAACAAGGTAAATAATCAATAAATACTAAAGAAAAGTGAATTATGAATTATAATCTCAATTAATTAATCACTCAAATTCTATAGGTCAAGAAATTTACCACACAAATCCGGAATTAAAGAGACTAAAAATATAGTTTAACATAGTTTCTTATTAAACAATATCAAATTGTTAATTAATTTGACTTTTAAGCATAAGTCTTTGGTTCAAATTTTTAGGCATAAAACGCCAAATATAAAATGATTAATCTTTTTTAGTACTATTTGTTTTTGGACTTTATTTGAAACATCGTGTTTAATGTGTATATTTAAATATGATGGTCAAATATTATTGTAAAGGCAATGATTCTAATGTGGATTCTTTTCTCACCTAACCAAAATATATTATGTCACTAAATTTTAGAAATGATTGCAATTAAAACTTTAAATTAATAACTTATCAATTTAAATCCTAAATTTGTTGTTAGCTGGGAGGAGCACCCCTAGCATCACCATTCATGAGATATGTTGGTTGTATCCACTTGGCAGAGTTACCCATCTCTTTTTTATTTTATTTATTTATTTATTTTAAATATCTTTAAACTTTTCCATGGTTTTATTTGAATTTTCAATTTAAAAATACATTTAAATTCTTGAAAGGTTTAAAAAAATAACCTTTCCAAAATTTATATTAATATTCTTAATTTTTTTTTTTACAAAAATTCAAAAATACAACATAAAAAAAAATTATTGAATTTAAAAAATAATAATAATAAATTTTTATATAATTTGTGAGGTGTCGGAAAGAATTTTTCGAATTTTTTTTAATAAAGTTTAAATGATAAAAATATTTTTGAATTTTTAAAATGTTTTAAAATATTAATGAATTTTAAAAATTTAAAATATTTTTTTTTTGAAAGATTAGAGTTTTATTGAAATTTTTTAATAAATTAAAAAAAATTCTTTTATTGATCTACTATATTTTACAAAAATTTGACCTATATAAATCCATTAATACTTGTCACTCGAACTCCAAATTTCAGTCATATAAATTTCGTACAAACGAAACGACGTCGGTAGTGGAAAATGTTACTAGTTCTCTTCCAGCTCCAAAGTTCGTTGTACTTTTCTTTTAAATTTCTTCACCGCTCCGCCATGGATGATCTATCCACCTGATCCGCCCTTCTTCCTCCTCCTCCTTCAACGTTCAAACAATGGCAGCAACCAAAACAGACTTTGATCTCAGTGTAAGATCCCTTACGAACTCTCACACTGCAATACACCGGTTCATTGCTTTTCATATTTCTCTGACACTGTTTTGGTTTCTCTGTCTTTTGTTTCTTTCTTTGCAGCCATCTCCGCAGTCTATCTACTCGGTCGGGTCAGTTTCCTCTGCAATTTAGGGCTGTCACTCCTGTTTTTGTTGTTGCCGAGCTTTGTCTGTCTACATTTGCATTTTTTGTTTGGTAGCTGGTGTGGCGAGTGTATAGGCGAAATGTGTTGATGCTTTGAGGTTTTGTGTGTTTTCAGTGATTATACATTTGCGGATGTCACTAACTTGGACCATTGCGCCAAGTATTTGAACCAGACGCTTATCACATTTGGATTTCCGGCTTCGCTCGATCTTTTCTCGAATGATCCGGTTAGTTTTTGACCTTTTAGTCAATAAGCTGGTTTCTTCCTTTCTTTTTAATATTCATATGCATCTATAATTTTATTTTGTTTGCTTATGGAAGATGTTCTAAGTTTGATATGTTTACTGAAATATGTAGGTGTCTATCGCGAGGACGTGCAATTGTATATATTTCCTGCTTCAACAGAGGCAGCGTGACATTGACTTTAGGGAATCTGCTAATGAACAGAGACAAAGGTAACGGCATTTTTTAGGATTGATTGATGATATGGCGCCTGACATCACCGAGTGCATCAATTGTGAATTAATTTATATGACTTTGCTAAGATATTCTTCTAAAGATGTTCTGTTTGGTTATGGTATCGATGTTTATTTTTTTTTTTTTTTTTTTTGTTCATAACGGGAAATGATTTCATTGATAATTGAAATTGAATCATCAGCCTTCAAATCAAAGGAGTTACAAAAGATTCCTCCAATTGTCACATTTCAGAAATTGCTCATAATTACCGAAAGGTTTAACTAGCAAAACCCTAGAAGAGAAAGTTGAAATACAATACTCTTTAACAGTCAACACGCCTCTTACTTTATCAAGTCATTTGAAGTGCTCTAGAAAACTTTCTATATGTGCAAATGTAAATCTTTTTTCCTGGATTTGAAGTGCTCAGCTCTTCATTGTTTATTTTGGAAGATATTTACACCTTTGCATCTAATCTATAGCTTGACTTTGTTCTTAAATTTTGATAATATTTCTGTTCATTTATATGATGGAATGACTTATTCTAGTTCACATCATGGCTCCTTGAAATACTATCATGTCAATTATCTTTCTATTTGTCCACATTTCCCTTTATTTTCTTGTGGTAGACTACTTTTAGACCTATCAAGATTGGAGACTAAAGTTGAGAGACTGGAGTCAGTAATACAAGCTAAAGATAGGGAGATTGCAACAATTACACGAACAGTACAATCTCAAGACTTCTCTAAATTCTATAATTTCTCTATCTTATTTGTATTGAACAAGGAAATTTTTTCCCATTAGGAAGCCAAAGCTAAGGCAGCTTTCAAAGCCCAAATTGATAAGCTGCAGCAGGAAAAGGATGAGTTTCAAAGAATGGTTATTGGCAATCAGGTTAGGGTAGTTGGATGCTGCGTGATAGATAATTGTTTCTATGTGATAATGTAAGTGTTGATGATGAAATATACTTTCTGTTTATGTGACCAAAGCAAGTAAGAACTCAACAAATGCATGAGATGAAGAAGAAAGAAAAGGAGTATATCAAATTGCAGGTGGGATATCTTTGAGTTGTTTTTCAGACCTAGAGTAGAGTTCAACTCTGTTGGAGAAGATCAATATTTACAAAGAGAAGCTGTTTTATGTCTGCAGGAAAGGCTAAACCAAGTTTTAATGGAGAAAAAGAAAGAATCTAGATCAGGAATGGAGATAATGAATTTGCTACAGGTATATTTTAATCATTTTAATGTTGTATAGAAAATGGTTCATTCAAGTCATTTAATGGCTTTTATGATATGAGCAGAAAGAAGGGCGACAGCGTGGAACTTGGAATGGCAAGAAGAATGATAATGATTTTTATAAAAAGATAGTATGTGAACAAGTTACTTACAAAAATACTTGTACGTGAGTTTAACTTTTCAGTGATTTTTAGTGGTTCAAATATTCTTGCAAATATTTTGCGGTCAGGTGGATACTTATGAAGTAAAAAATCAAGAATTGATGTCAGAGAATGCTGATTTGAAGGCATTGTTGCGGTCAATGCAGGTTTGCAACCATTTTATAACTATTTGCTCTATTAGTTTACTGAAATTGTTGTCCTATAAATTTTTGAATGGCGGGCATGCAATAAAATTAGGTCGCAGAATACGTCTATATTCTGCTATGGTGGATTCTATGATACTGAGGTTTTCTGTCATTCTTTTATTAAATTATTTTTATTAATTTTGAATTTTGAAGTTCATTATTTTATTGGTTTATTTCATTATTTCGTGGAAGTATTTCTTGCTTCTAATGTAAATATTAAAGTACTGTTGGATTTTATTTTTTCAGAGCTCAAACTTTTAAGTTAGAGTTTTGGAAGTAGTTTTCTTATTTATCAGCTTTTACAATGGTTGTGCCGATTGTCTACAAGAGTGTGTTGATTTGTTCCATATTTCATATTCTGATGGATGTTTATCAGCGATGAAGCACTATCTACTTATCGACTATCAAGCATTAATTTACTGATGAAGCACTTTCTACTTATTGACCATTGATTTACATAAATAACTCTCTAAAATCCTATTTCTCACATTCGGAAAGTAAAATTTTTTGCATTAACCTTTAACTCTGTCAACCTAAGAGCTCCAATAGTTCACCAAGTAGGGGTTTTCTCCATTGGAGGAGGGCCATGGCAGCTACAGGCCAAGAAGTTGCAATTGAAACACTAGTATAAGAGTTACTTCAAATACTAATTCCCATGGATTGTTGATACCATAAACATTATAAGACGCTTGACAGCTTTTGGAAACATTACAATCCTTCAATTTTTTATCCAAGTATGCTCGGTACTTCCGAACTTCATTAGTTTATTTGTACAATGTTTGAACCTTTTGGTTCTTTGTGATTATGATAGTTGTTTGTGTGTGTGCACCACTTATTTCAATTGATTTCCAAAATACTTCAATAAGTTGGATTTCCTTTCACCCTTCTCATTAAAAGTGGTCTGTGACTTGTTTCTTGAATCCTTGAATTGTTGATCTACATCTTTTTAGCAGCTTACAGTCGTATATAGTCTGTTTTGTTGTATGCGTTTGAGTTATGCTTTTGTGGCTCTCATCTTTACTTATGACATCTATGCGGTTTGCAGGTTGATATGAGGGATTTCCTAAATGCTCCAAATGGACTGCCTAAGCAACCCCTTGCAGTTAATGAAAGAGTTGAAAGTGAAGGTGCATGGTTTTCCTTTGGTGGGAGGACGGTATGGACCAAACTGTGCTCATGTGGTCACCTGATTGATGTATTGGCAACAACTATTATTATTATTATTATTTTTGCAGGATGTTTTTGACCTTCCGTTTCATATGGCAAGAGATAAGATTGAAGAGAGCCTTCGGAATAAGATGGCTTCTATAAAGGTGAATTATTTTTCATACTACATCACTTTCTTCTAGACAGAGATGGATACTTGTTACTAATAGTATCTTGAAATTTGAAGGAGCGGATGGGTGAGCTGCAAGATGCTCAGAAAGAATCTGAAGTTACTTCTGAAGCTTCCGAGAGGGAACTTGAGTTAGAAGCACAACTTGTAGAGGCAAGGAGCATAATCCAGGAGCAGGTACTCTACTTTTCTTGCTCAGCCAATTAAAATCTGTGTCATATCTTCAATTTCAACGAGCTTCTCTTATCTCAAGTTTCCAATTTGCTCCAGCAAGTCAAACTATAGGGTTGGGTCTAAAATGTCCCTAAACCCAATCCACTAACACCGCTAAACCTAACTACTTAAAGGTTGGCTGGGCTGCTGGGTATAAAAATAATATGGGTTGCCAGTGCTGGGTTTAAAATTATGAAATAATATGGCCACTGGGCCAGTTCAGTTCAATTCAAAATTTCAGGCCCTCGACCTAAGAACCGAGACAACCTACTCCGATTAAAAAAAAAAAAAAAAAAAAAACTCAACCTGAACCATATTATTTTTAAACCAACCCAAACCAAGTTGGTTAGGTTGAGTTGCTCAGTTTTTCGAGTCTTCGGTTTGTCTAAACACCCCTAGTGAAAGCATTCTATTTTTATTTTTTAATTTTATGAGAGCTTTCAAATTATGTAAATCAGTGCAATTTCTGAGTGGTCCTTTGGATCTATAGTTCTGACACATTGAAAGCACGTATCTCTCTGAATTTGGTGTGCTCGTGAAGTTTCTACCCGTTTGGAAATACAAGAAATTCTTTTGCATGGTATTTAGATTGGAGTTTCCTCTGATTAAATTTATGTCTTAGACACAATGTTTGGACTTTCTTCTTCTTCTGCCTAATTTGGGCTATGCCATATATTTTTCTTCTATCCATCTGATCAAACCAAAATATTTGTGATCTTTTTCGAGAAGCTTAAGTTTATATTAATTAATAACTGTACAAATTGGCTTGTATTTCAGGCATCAATTATGTCTAAACATGCCAAGTCTGAGAGGCCAAGGTATTAATGCATTTCCTTACACATCTTAATGTAGTTTGGGTTTAAATTGATATACCACCAACATTTTTTCAGGAGTCTTAAGGGCCCTTCTGATTCTGGCTGAGAATCCATCATTACAGGTATCATTCAGATTCTTGTCAACCAGACACTTTTTGTCGTTTGTTCTTCAAATTTTAATCATAACTAGCATTTGATTTTATTGTGTGTGATTATGTGTTCGTGTATATATAAAAGATTTCCTTGATCTTATGAAATGCTCATGCAAAAAGCCGAAGGGGTTTCAGTAGATGCCTTCACTTGGCGCTAATAGATGAAAGATGATAGTTATAAAAGAATATATGTAAGGAGCTCTAAGAAGTAAAGAAAACCCACCTCCCACAAAATCTTAAAACATCTATGATCCCATTAGAGTATTTTTATTATCTCTCCATAATTTTATGGTAATACTTTACTAGTTAAAAACATTAATGAGTCGTGTGATAGTATGGGCTGTAATGGTTTTGGAATTTTTCAATGCTTCTTCAATAGGTGGCTACTATATTGTATGTTATCTCTCAAGTAGTTAAGATAACCGGGACAAAGCCAAATCTCTTTGGATAACTTCTCTCTTTGTTTGTGCCTTTTGGCAGTCCTTTTTAGAACTTACTCTCTTGTGGTGGGTTTTTTCCCCCGAGCGGTCTTATGGTTTTTGTTACTGTGGTTAGTTTCATGTCTACGCATATATTGTAAAAGTGCTTTGAGAATGCAATGAACTTCTTTTTATCATCTTTTGTGTTTTAGCTCTTCCAAGACGTGGGGACGTTTTTCCCTGACGTAATTCACGTTTTCCAAATATGGTTAATGCCGTTAATACCATCATTTAATCGTATTAATGGCTTACTTGTATATCTTAGGCTAAATTATACAAATTACCATTGGATTTTGAAAAGTTCTATTTTTACCCTCGGACTTTGAATATGCTCCCAAAAAATACCATTGTAGAGTTTTTTATTTTTATTTTTTTATAATGAGAATGAAATTCATGTAATGATGACATGCATTCATAACATTATTGAGATAACTGTTGATGTGTAAAAATTGATTATGCAAATAATATTAACGATATCTTTTCATCTTTTGGGGTGAAATGAATGGTAAACATGTTTTTATTCTTCTATATAGTTGTAAATAATGTTACGTATATCTTCTAATTTCTACACATACTTGTCACATCTATTTCTGTCCTTTATTTTATCAGAAAATGTAAAGTCTAAGGGCATAATTGAATTATACTCCTTAGATGGGTAGAGGGATATTTTGTTTAATTTAACCAATTATATAGATGTCTTATCTGCTTTCATTTGTAATTCTTTTGCCTACCTTAGACCTGTCACAGTGTTCAATTTTCATTTTTGCTAGCACAACTGGTCTCGTTTTTTCTGGGCACATGTGCAGGCAATAGAAGACAAACAAGCTCAGTGGCTGTAGAGTATTATAGAGTTGAGTGGCCGCATGGACAAGAAAACGAGAAAAACCCGTCCTTTTGTACAGCAATTCTTAACCAGGTGATTCAGTAGACCTGTTCTACTTGTTTGAATACACACACTAAAGGCATGTATAACTCTAACCTTCATTACTAATATAATTAGTTTATAACCTTCTCCCTCTAAATTATTGATGCCATTGCTTGCTGCTTCCATTTATATTAATTTTTGCATTGATTTCTTAAATTTTATAGGACACAAACCATAAAACTTTTAGATAGGATGCTTAGAAATGGGATGAAGAACTAAGGGTATGTTTGGAAAGTGTGATTTTGAAAGGGTTAAATTATTTTTGTCACGTTGAAGTTGTGAAATTACTCTCAAATGAGAACTAAGGGTATCTCATTTTTTTCTTAACACGATTTTCATACAAACGTAATTGATTTTGATTTATTGAAGATATGTTTGGGATTGATTTTGCATATTCCTAAAGTGATATTAACCATTCCAAAATTACCCCTAGTCATATACTCGAGTGCATTAGATTTTCATATACCCGAGTGCATAGAAGTTGAATAGAAGTTGAATGAAGATATATTCTTCCGAACCAATTAAGATTGCTGCTAATATAATACTTGGCGTTTGAGTCCCTAATGGATGGCTCAATTTCTTCTTGGGACTTTGGGTGTGGAAGTATGGCCCTATCTTTGAGTTCAAATGTAATTTTTTCTCTTGGCCTATATATTTTCAACCTTTTGTTTGAATGTTTGAACTTTAGATTTGAATTCTCTTGTCTTTAACTATTTATATAAAAATAATGCTCAAGTTTCCACAAGTCATTGCAAATCTTTCTCGCAAAACTTTGATGTTGATATCTTGGCGTATTTCCTGGAGAAACACATTCTAGGGAAACTCAAACTTAGATTGAGTTTCTAAGCTTCTTTGAAGGGGGCCGTGCAAGAAGGTTGATAGTCTAAACTTTATGTTTTAATTTGAAGGGTTCCCAATATAATACCAAAAAGAATGGGGTTGCTTTGCTTTGCTTTTTACGTCATTTTCTTCCCTTCCCCTTGCCCTTTCAAATTATTGATTCTTACATCTCTTTGTAAATTAATCATGTTCAAACTCTTCAAAAGTCAACTCAAGAAGGTCAAATCATTAAAACGTGCCCATTTTGGTGGCCGACCTGACATTATTTCAAGCCTTTAGGGTATGGGGAGAAGGCCAGTATATAGAGTGTTTGGTTTATAAGTTATGGTTATGTAACTTGAAAGCAAGAATTTAAGCAAAGCTTCGATTTGGTCTACTAGGCTCGCTGATATGAACCTTTACTTTTGAAATTTTGATTTTTGTATTGCACAGTAAGTTCAGGTTTTTTAAGTAAGATACATGCAATTGCAAAGTATATAACGTAAGGTCAGTTCCTTTTGTCTTGACAAAGGACAAAGTGCCTATTACTTATGTTCAATAATCCCATTTTGTTATGGTGAATTTTTTTAATTTCAATAGCGGTTAATTTTTACAGGAGAGAAAGAAATGGAAATAATATACTCAAAAATGAAGAAGACAAACCAAAGAAGGAAAATAGAAACTTTACAGATGTTATAACTTGCAAATTAATCCTCACAAGAACAGGATCATGCGCCACAAAACTCCATCAAAATCCTGAAAAATAGGCTTACCAGTGCACATTTCTCTATATATACAACCTCAACAAAGTCCCTTTTATCTCATACAAATTTTCAGAAACAAAATAAAACAACACTCAAAGTCCTATAAAACCAATCAAATTCTGTCACTCTCTAGGGAAAAAGAAGAGAATATGGATGGAAACTTTCATTGGGATATGAAGAGCAAAGTGATAGCAAGAACATCTTCAATAGGTTGTTCTTCTCGCAGCACTTATTACTGTGGAGCAGCTGAAGGAGTCCCTTTCAAATGGGAAACACAGCCAGGAACCCCCAAAGATCCACCCCCTCAAGACTTGCTTCCACCCCTCAGCCCTCCACCAGCAGTTCTCAGCCTCGGGTTACCGCTACCGTGCATTGAGAAACCAAAAACCCGACCCCGACCCACGATGAAGCTTAGGTTCTGGAGGAGGGTCAAGAAGAGTAGGGATGATGGGAGAGCTGCTCAAGCAACAACTATAGACTATAGCAATGGTAAGTTGGAAACATTTTCATTTCTCAGCTCTGACTGTGAGTTCATGGCTTCTCCTCGAGATTCAATGTCGTCGTCGTCGTCGTCGTCTTCTTCTTCATCTCCGTCGTCTCTCATCGAGTCGTTAACTGTACGACATATGGGGAGGGTGTCACTTGGAAGACCTTCTAGTTGCGGTACTGCTGGAAAAATTCATAGAATTCTGGCTTGTTACCATTGATAGGGGATTCTTCTTTTCTATTTCTTTTTAATGATTTTCTAATTTGTTCGAAGTATTAATAATTGTTGATTTCCTTCAAATTTCAATATTAAAGTATTAAATATATGGCATAAGGACATTATACGAACTAATCCAATTAATATTTCATTAAAAAGAAAAAACATTATCGAAAGAAAATTTCTTAAATATCTTTAGACTAACATCAAGGCCTAATAAAATGGCTCAAAACGAAGATAAAACTAGATAAACAGCCCACCCATTAAAAATACTTACATCAAGGCCCAGTAGACAGCCCAGCCCATGAAAACACTTAAAAGCCCAATACTAGATAGACAGCCCAGCCCATTATAAAATACTTACATCAAGGCCCAATAGACCGCCCATCCCAGAAAAGTATTTAAAATGGCCCAAAACGTAGATAAAATTAGATAGACAGTCCAGCCCATTTTAAAAACATACATCTATGCCCAATAGACAGCCCATCCCATTAAAATACCTAAAATGGCCCAAAACGTAGATAAAACGAGATAGACAGCCCAGCCCATTAAAAACACAGTGGAACAAACAAATTAAACCTAACCCTCGCCGCATCAAAACCCCTCTCTCAGTCCCCTACAATCTCTTCCCTTCTATCTCCCGAGTTCTCTCGTTCGCTAAAGGTTCGTTGTTCATTGGATGTGTTTTGTTCTTTTCAAGATTTTCTTAGGTTCCTAAAATTGTTGTAATCTTGATTGAATGCTTTTTTTTTTTTTTTTTTTAATTTGCTCAGTCGTCCTTCTCACAGTTCCAGAATGTTGTTTGAATGTAAAATATTGGAGAGTATGAGTAATCGGTGTCCTCTTTTTGCTCATGCTGATTTGATGGTTATTGTCGCATTTTAGTTTATTAACGATGTACATTGCGATAACTTGGTGGTTCTGGCTAATGGCTCTTTGATGTAGTTATTGATTATGAGCTTTAGGTGGTCGTTTTAGCGCTATCAATTTGCCGATTAACTTTTCGTAGGTTTTTGTTCATGTAATATACTTTGTGATATTCGTGATATTTTAATTTTAGTAAACTTAATTAATTCATTAACATTTTAATTTTCAACAAACAGTTGGGTTGGGTTGGGTTAGGTCGTTGGTTTGTTATATAAATGTTGATCATGGTCCATACACCCAAACGAAATTAACCCTCGAACAGCCTTAATTACCTCTTATGCTGTTGAATTGAACACCGGGAAATATTTGGCCAAGCTCAGATAACTTATTATAAAAACTATAAAAAAATTAATGGGCTTTGTTGGGAATTTACTCTTGTTCTCAAAAGGGTTGTTTAATATTTCTTTTTCAGGAACTCTAAACTTGGCTTCACGCCAAGAGCTCTCATCTCAGCAACATGGGTATGTCAAATACAAATTCCTAGATTGTTTACATATCTCGATGTTTTACGTTTTTTGTTTTTGTTAATCTGAGAAGACTTCATTTATAGGAATTTCTCGTGATTCTATGCACAAGAGGCGTGCAACTGGAGGCAAGAAGAAGGCTTGGAGGAAGAAGAGAAAGTAACTCTCTTCTTATATTTTGCTGCGTGCATATTGATCAATCAGTTTTATTTCCATTTCTTCTCATTAATTGCTAATAGTTCTATGGTAAAGTGTGTAATTATCTTTCTTTGCCTGGTTTTCAGTACTAATCTGTAATTTTGTAGCTGAAATTTTTTATCTTTTGTTTTTAAGTGTTGTAGTTGGTGGCAAGGTGTAAACTTTCATCTTTTGTAACTATCACAGAAGAAATTTTGTCAATCCAATTTACAACTTTCATCTGCTAATGTGTTTTGAAGCCCTCTTGCTATTGTTTCTTACCTCATTGTTTGTGAAGGTATGAGCTCGGTAGGCAACCTGCCAACACCAAGATATCCAGTGACAAGTCAATCAGGAGGATTAGAGTTCGTGGGGGTAATGTGAAGTGGCGTGCTTTTAGGCTTGATACTGGAAACTACTCTTGGGGTAGTGAGGCCGTGACTAGGAAGTCACGTATTCTTGATGTGGTCTACAATGCATCTAACAATGAGCTTGTTCGTACTCAAACCTTGGTGAAGAGTGCCATAGTTCAAGTTGATGCAGCACCATTTAAGCAGTGGTACCTTCAGCATTATGGAGTGGATATTGGACGGAAGAAGAAGACCGTAGCATCTGCTAAGAAGGAAGAGGTATAGGAAGATTTATAGATCTAATGATTGATTCGGTTTATGCAATTTTCAAGTAAAAGTTTTTTTAATGTTTAATCAAGTTTCTTATCTAATGTTATGGCATTCATAACAGAAATCATTTACTTTAATGTGATACGACACTCCATCCATAACACAACTTGATTTGTATGGTTGATAGGAAGGTGATGCTCCAACTGAAGAGGTAAAGAAGAGTAACCATGTCCAGCGCAAAATAGAGAAACGTCAGCAGGACCGTAAGCTCGATCCGCATATCGAAGAACAATTCAGCAGCGGTCGTTTGATGGCTTGTATCTCATCAAGACCAGGTCAATGTGGCCGAGCAGACGGGTAAGCATTATGACACTCTTAATGATTATAGATTCTATCGATGTTCTTTCCAACTTGGTTTCACACAATCATTGAAGGTGAGGAAGGATTTTTGGGTAATGTTACTGAGGTATTGCTAACTTTTGACAGATATATCTTGGAGGGCAAAGAGCTTGAATTCTATATGAAGAAGCTCCAAAGAAAGAAGGGAAAGGGAGCTGGTGCTGCATAAATTATTTTGTAATCGAGTTTTTCTTCAGCCCATGGTTCCTGTTCTTTTTTTCTTTTCAAGCTATTTTGGAACTTCGATTTTGTTGGTAACAGTTGCTACTTTTTGACCTTTTCATGATCACAACAGTTTGTTTATTAGCATGAGTTTTTAAGTTTCAAAACCTTTTGTCCTACTCTTTTTATGTAAGCGAGTTGGTTTGGTGTTTGATCACTATGTTTACAGAAAAGTTCTAATGGATCAGGGCGAATGGCAAACAACTGTGTTTTTAGAAAAATAAAAAATGAGGTAATTAGTGTTTGGTAAATTCCAAACTTTGAAAAATTAGGCTCAATGCTTGTTAGATAACTGCTTAATTGTTGTAATTAATAATAATAGCTGAAATAAATATTTTAAATTTTTTGTGGGTACATAATAATAAATTTTTAGGAAATAAATGTTGATACCTAATTTAGTTAGTTTGGCACGCTAATAAGATCACGAGTTTAATGATATATTAAACCTAAATTTAAAATAGTCATACTAAATTAGACATTTTTTAAAAAACACAGTGGACTTGTGATTGTGCGGCATTCACTTCCTTAAGCTTAGTCGTTCTTGCATCTACGCCCAAGCGACGTAGGCTCAAGCCTTCGGTTCCGTTCAAGAATAAAGTTTTATATTTCGAAAGAGAGTTTTGAAAGCAAGATTCGATAAATTGAAATTAGTGTTATATAAAAATATAAGTAAAATGCAACAACGGTTTACTGCATATAACTATCGGGTAGGGAGAAGTTGACAACTAGTCATATCCCCATAAAGTACATTTTGAGGCATTTTTGCCTAGGAGGGTGTAGACGCGATTTTGGTGAACGGGTCATACACCCCCATATTAACATGATATGAAATGGTAAAGGCTTATCAAAGATATAAGTATGAAAAAAGGGTTTGGAATAGGCACGCAACCATAGGCAACACGCCTTGGACAAGCATGACTGTGACATCCTCCCCTACTCAATTGGTTGACAAGGACTCAAACAAGCAAGACTAAGACATCTGTCATGCGGTCACAAGCAACATGCTTTGGACAAGCATGACCGTGACATCTTCCCAATCAACCGATTAAGACAAGCAAAACTGGAACATCTGTCATGCAGCCATAAGCAACCAAATAGTCTAACAAGTTTAGATATCATTTGGGTCTTCAACTATCAAAATGTTAGTTATGGTCGGTTCAACCTTTCAATTTATTTCTCATAGAACAACGAACTTTTAGAACGAACAAAAGCATACAATTCAATAGAGGATTGACACTTTTAAGACCATCGCCAAAACTAGAAGAACTAGATCAAAACTTTCAAAATTATTGAAAGAATTAAACTCAAATCACAAGGACAAATAGGTAATTGTACTAGTGGGTAATGATTCTATGTGGCACAACCCTTAAAGTCAACCATTGAGAGGGTACTCAATAGGGAATGTAGTCCAAGATAATTTAAATATATATATATATAGATAGATAGTTTTAGAAGCAATTATGACTCACTTTTTGTCTTATAATATTATCCCTCTTTATTTGTTAGGTAGCCATCAATCATATTTGCAAAAATATTATTAAAAAAAAAATTCAAAATTTATTTTTTAAAAACAAATAGTTATAAATATAGCATTTTGTTAAACCTCATTAAATTAAATAAATGAATTATTTTTTATTGACCATAAAAAACACTTTTTTTTTTTTAATATAGAAAATAAAAATTAAAAAAAATGGAGGCATGTGCATTTAAAATGAAGAAAATGATATATGCCTAACCTAACACATATTGACATAAAAGATAAGGTAATGAATGCCAATAGAACTGCCGACAAATTATTTCCAATTTGCATTCCACACCTCAAACCTGTTTTGGTGCAAAAATCTTGATCCGAAATACCTTAAATATCGTATTACAATCGATAGTTTCACGAGAAAATAGTTTTTAAATTACCATGGAGCATAACTAAAGAAAAGTTGGAGAACAGTTTATAAATAATTACTTAGGGTTTGACTTTCATGAATGGAGTGTTGATTTGATTCCTTTAGAGTTGGTTGTTACCAGAAATTATGTTGCCATGTGCTGATATTTTCTTGCACCATATAACGCTTTTGAAAGTAAAGACTATCCCTACATTACGAACCCACGTTCTTTAAATCCAATATAAGATTGTTTCAAGCAAAATCTCCTTAGTTGGAGTTTCTATGATTGAGCCACTGAAAAGAAATGTGCAACTTGTTGATATAGTCATCATATTCTCAAGACCACTCTCGTTGGAATGTGGTCTTGGTTCATTCATGTACCCCTCTTTTACTCGGGTAGAACAAATAAATTCTTGAACTTTTTATTTTGTGTCAAATATGTCACTTAACGCAAGGAAGTCTAAAATTTTAGTTTGAAATTAGGAAGTTCAAGAATGAATAAAGGTTCATCTTTTTCTTCATAATTTTTGAGAATTTTTGAAAAAGCATTCAAACTTAGAATTCTTGAAAAATAGATTCATACAAATTTCAATCAAATTTTTTGTTTTAGATGATTTTTCTCACCTTATTTGAGATGGAGACAGAAAACGAAGCAAGAATGAAAATTAAAAATTCTCATAAAGTAAAAAACTAGAGCGGTATCTAGATTTCGCCTTACATTGAGTATAAATGCAAAATCAGTCCAAGTGAAGAAATTTAGGAAAATGTTTGGAAAATAGGTTTACTAGAAGGCAGGCCAATGGGTTCTTGGATTTTTGCATTACAAATTTCCCAAACTCCTCAATTTTGCAACTTTTTAAACAAATACACAAAAAAAATTGCATTTTTAATAACAAATTGGTCCCTTTTTTTGTTGGGTGTTCTCTTTTTGCTCTCTTTTCCCTTTGCTCACTGTAGGTCTCTCTCTCTTCCTTCTGGGTTTTGGTTTCTGAAAAAGATTATAAGAAAAAAAAAAACCCATAAAAGAGTTAGAGAGAGAGAGAGAGGTCTGTGAGCCCTCCGCCGTCATGATGGGATCTTTAGTGGTGGCGGAATACAAGGTGTCCTTTCTTGGTACTTGTGATTCCGCTCTTTCTTTCCATCTGAATATACCTAATTTTTTCTTCTTCTCCTCTTAATTTTACGCTTTTCTTTTCCTCTTTGCTCCTCTGTGTTCACGAATTCTATATATGTTCTTCTTTTCTTTTCCTTTTCCTTTTTGGCAGGTTTAAAGATGTTCGTCTTTCGGTGGTAATGTGGAGGCTTCAACACCTTCGCCATGGCTACTGATTCTTCCTTTGATGGTACCCTTTTCATCCTTTTTCCTCCAGATTTTGTTTTCTCTTCCATATTCTTTCATTTCAGTTCTTCTGGCTTCTGGGTTTTCGTTTTGGAGGTACCGATGGCCTTCTTTTTTAGGCTTTCTAAGGGTCTGAGGGTTGTCTTTTGCATTAGAGTTATACCACAAGGACAATTTTCTGTGTCTGTGAGGCTAGATTTGACCCATGTTTTGGTTTTAGTGGCTTTTTAGTTCATTGTTCTTACTTTTTATACCCAGAACTTCCTTGTTATCTATCTTTAAAGTTCATCGAATTAGAGAAAGTGTATGCTATTTCATATAAGAAAACCATCAATATCTGATAATAGCATAGGCGTTTTGGGAGATCTAATTGAGTCAAATTAAAATCATACAGAAACTGTAGTGACTTAGAATGGTTAAGCAACAAAAGATTTGAAGTTCTTTACATTTTTTTGATCCTGTGCATAAAATTTTGTGTTCATTTTGCCTTTAAATCTGGCTGTTCTTTGTTTCTTGCCTGTTTTCTTTGGAGTAAATAAGTGTCTGTCAATTTGTTTTCGTATGATGCTCGTTTCATTTGCTGGATAGTGATATGTATATCGGTTGTACAACGTTCTAGGTGCTATTTTCGACTCGCTGAAATGTAGTAAGTTGACTATTCAAGAGAAGAGAGAACTTGTTTATGAAATTTCGAGGTCACACGGAGCGTGTGAGAAACTGCAGTCATGGAGTCGTCAAGACATTCTACAAGTCCTGTGTGCAGAGATGGGGAAAGAAAGGAAATATACAGGCTTGACGAAGCAGAAAATAATAGAGCATCTTTTGAGACTCGTATCCGAAAACAAGTCATCGGTGCTTGAGGTTTCGAAAAACGTTGAGCCACAGTCTCCTGCAAGTGGTCATAAAACTACCAAAAGGCAGAGGAAATCCGATCATCTAGTTCCTACAAGTGACTTTCCGAGCACTAGTTCTCATAATGATTCGGGTCGTACAGTGAGCTGCAAGAACTTGGCTTGTCGAGCGACTCTAAATCCAGAAGATACGTTTTGTAGAAGGTGTTCGTGCTGCATCTGTCGTCAGTATGACGATAACAAGGATCCTAGCTTGTGGATAAGTTGCAGTGCGGAGCCTCCGTTTCAAGGTGACTCGTGCAACATGTCGTGTCATCTCGAATGTGCTTTAAAAGATGAAAGATCGGGCATTTTGAAAGCCGGACAAAGCAGGGGAGTTGATGGGAGCTTCTACTGTGTGTCTTGTGGGAAACTAAACGATTTGCTTGGGTAATAATCTTTTTTGGTTCCAAAGATCCTTCAATTGTGAGACCTTACATATAACTTTCCTGTTATGTTCATTCTTCAGGTGCTGCAGAAAGCAACTAGTTCATGCGAAAGAAACACGAAGGGTCGACATACTGTGTTATCGTGTCTCTTTGAGCCAAAAGCTTCTCCATGGAACTGAAAAGTATAAAGTGCTTTATCAGATTGTTGATGACTCAGTGAAGAAGCTTGAAGCTGAAGTGGGACCAATAGCTGGTGCACCGGTAAAGATGGGTCGAGGTATCGTAAACAGGCTTTTATCCGGACCCAACGTTCAAAAACTCTGTGCTTCTGCTATTGAGTTACTCGATTCGATGCTCTCCAGCAAATCCTTACATATTGTGCCTAATCCTGACATTCAAGGTAAGATTATATTAAGCAGATCCTTTAATAGCTTGTCTAGGAACCCTGTGATTTATAGTTAGCTAGCTTTGCAGATGCAAGTTTTGTTCCGACAAACATGGTTCGATTCGAAGATGTTCGGTCGACATCCCTCACTCTTGTTTTGAGTTGTGAATATGGATCATCCTCTGAGAATCGGGTCGGCTTCACGTTATGGCATCGTAAGGCGGATGATGCAGATTATCCAACAGAACCAACATATATTCTACAACAACCGAAGGCGAGGTGTGTCGTGATGGGACTATCACCTGCTACTGAATATCATTTCAAAATTGTTTTGTTTGAAGGGACAAGGGAGTTGAGGGATTTTGAAGTTCAATTCTCAACAGTTAGGGAGGTAGAAGAGAACCCAGGTTGTTTAGAAATTGAGAGAAGCCAAAGCCATGCTACCAACTGTAGCGACCTTTCGAATCCTTCTTCGGTTGAAGACGAAACTACCGACATTCTTCCCTATAGTGATCGAACCGATAACGTAGGAAAGAACTCGACCGCCCATTCAAAGGGCACAGAAATGCATTCCTCTGCTATTTTATCCACCGATGCTTTTAACCTCAGTGACGATGGTGAAGAAGGAACAGCAGCAGGAACAGTACCTGTGCTGGATGAGGCAAATGCTGCTGGAATTGTATGTTTGATTCCCAACTCTGTCGGATCAAAGCTCGAGAACAGGCATGGACCATCTGCGCCGAAACTCAACACCAATAATCAATTAGGCACTCTGGTTCGGTCTGGAATGGAGCGCCAGCCGTTCGTTGGCTGTTCTGAAGATGGCTTGCCTATTACACCCTGCAAGCTTGAAGTGCTAAAGGATAGTCTTGGTAGGGGTGAGAGACTGGAATCCAACTGCAAGGACGTTGACAACAGGACTCGAAAAGGTGGGGAACCTCAAGACGGTGGCACGTCGAAGATGCGAACGGGGGAAAGACAGGACGATAAATGTACTGAAAATGGCATTTCGGATCGGGATTTTGAACACTATGTGAAGGTTATTCGATGGTTAGAGTGCGAAGGACATATCGAAAAAAATTTCAGACAGAAGTTTCTTACTTGGTACAGCTTGAGAGCATCCCAACAAGAAGTGAAGATTGTGAAAGTGTTTGTGGATACCTTCATTGAAGATCCAGCATCTCTTGCAGAACAACTTGTAGATACTTTTTCGGAATGCATATCGAGCAAAAAACCAACGACAACACCGCCCGGGTTCTGCATGAAGCTGTGGCACTGATTTCTAGTATGAAGTTCAATCTGAAACTGTTGAGAAGTATGATGGTAGCAATTCTTTGGACATGAAGAAGGTATTAGCTATGACCATGTAAATATTGGTATTTTTCATTTTACAATATAGTCTGTTGGATTTGGTTAATAATGTGAGAGGATCAGCCTTGTTTGATTTCAAAGTCTGGCATTTCTTTATTTGTTCATCATGGGTTGGGTTGCCGAATCATTAGTGGCCATTTACATAGAAATCATGGATTTATGTATGATTCTTTTTTTTAAAATCATGGGTCATATTTTATCAAACAAAATGAATAGAGCAACCAAATTATCAATAGGTTCTCCAAGTACGGTTTGGTGATTGGAACACTTAGAGGAGCTCTCGTATTAACCGCTTCCATTCCTCTCATTAGACCATTTGTAACACTCATAGTAAGACCATGTATGGGGGCTAACGCCTGTCCAATACTGAAAGGTAAGGAAGTTGGTGACCCAATGACAGAGCAACCAACAATCGAAGCCCTGGTGAATGGTGGTGTTACTATAATGATCCTAAGGTAACAAAATTCATTGTCGGGTAAGTTCTAACCCACATGAAAGACATAACAATTTGGTAGAGATTTAGTGAAATAGACATGTCTATGAAGATGCTGACTACCTGCACCTGGACAGAAAGATCCTATGAAGCTTCACTGTTCCCTATGAGCCCTTTCTATGCAGCTTAGGTAGAGAGCAAAGAAGACCTCCTTTCAAGGTACCTGAGCCATAAGTGAGATATCACTCTAGAAGAGATAGAATTCTAAAATGAATAAAATTAAGTGGAACAATAGAGACTAATTTGAAGTTATAGGGAAGCTTACCTGGTTCAAAATAAAAGGGTAAAGAATGGAAGCAGAGAAAGAGGGAAAATGAAGGGTGTAACACAGGCAACCAAAGACAGCAAAATATATATAATAAATAAGATAAGCAGCAGAGTGTTACTTGTACAGAAAAGGGGGGGGGGGGGGGGGGGGGGGG
>NW_019272033.1:1117405-1120473 GCF_002738345.1 Cucurbita maxima | reverse complement strand
GGGGGGGGGGGGGGGGGGGGGGGGTGGTGGTGTTTTGCATGGACGCCTTTTTCCTTCTTCCTTCAGTGGCTGAAGGAACTGAACCAGCAGTGGTTGCTTGTGTATTTCACATCTTGGTTGTTCCAATCCTGGGCAGAAAGTTATTACAGACAGACATGGACTCACTCCCTCTTTGCTTCTTCCAATTCCAAATCCAAATCCTTCTACTATAGAATCTGAATCATTAGAGACCAAAATATTCTTATGATACTAAGAGTATGCACTTATATATAGATACCTATCCCTCTATCAACATAATCTAACCCCTAATATGGAAGAAAACATTCTTGCTAAAACTCACACCCAACGCAAGAATCGGTATTGGCGTCACTCGTTTCAAACTGAATTTTAAAGTTTTATTCTGAGTCAGAACAGTTCCATACAAGAATAATATGATGCTCTTTTGGAACAAACATATCTAATACAGAGAGTCCTGACCAGACCAGACCAGACCAGACCAGACCAACAACATTTCTCCCAACACATCAATCAATCTCACCATAATCTTGCAATCCATGGCTCTCTTTCTCTCTCTCTCTCTCAACTGTTCTTTGTTTCTTCCCTCTTCAAATCAGATGAGAGAACTGGCCAATGATAGTTCATGAAGCTCACTTAGCATCCACTCCTCTCCAGTTTGACCTCCCAGGACTATTGCCCTCGTTCCCCCTACGACACACGTGCTGTGTCCCCATGCAAACCTTGGAGGCCGTCCAGGTACTTTCAATATCCTCCATGTTGGTTTCTCTTCTGTTGGATCAAGGAGGTAAAGCTGTGATGCAGAGTGAAGACCCGCCACTGAGCCACCAAATATCAGTATTCTGCCACCTGGGAGACTCACAGCGACATGGTCCAGTCTAGGCGGAGGTGCTACCCCTCCTGGGTTTCCAGCACCCGGCACTCCGCTTCCAGCTACACATCTCCAACATGGCTCCTCCTCACTTAAATCCATTGTAAAGACATCACTTGATCGAAACCGTAACGGTCCACTTTTCGCTAAACCTCCAAACATCAAAATCTTCCGGCCACCATATACAGATAATGTGTGCCCCAACCGAGAGGGAGGAGTCCAAGTTACAGGTATCTCCCTCCATATGGGTTTCTCCATTGAGAGATCGAGCAGAAAAGTATCACTCAGAAGTACTCCAGAATCTGCACAACCACCAGAGACTATCAACTTGGTGCCGTCAAGAGTGCAGGAGCTATGCCATGATCTTGGAAGCGGAGGAGCCAATCCAGATATTTCACGCCAGGTTGGAGGATTCGCATCCAAATCCAACACGAAAACGTCATTAAGCAAGCCCTGTCTACCACAACCGCCAAAGACGACTAAATGAGAACCATTTACACAAGAAAGAGTATGACCCCATCTACCAGGAGGTGGAGAACTAACTTGAACATGCTGCCACTCTGGTTTACTAGAATTTAAATCCAGTACAAAGGTATCATTCATCGGTTGCATATTAACACCCTCCCCACCAAATAATACAACTCTATTACCAACTGCACAAGCACTGAAGTTGCAACGTGAGGGTTCGACAGATCCCCCTACGGTCAGCTTCCTCCAGGCAGCATCTTCGAGAGTTGTCAATTCTCTGGCTAACCGGCCCCAGCCAAGAGTTTTTGCACCAGGCACAGTCTCTAGTACACGTGTTGTTTCACTACCCCAGGCATTTTGGCAGACCATTCTCCAGAGATCCTCGTTTTTCGTCAGCTCATAAAACCGCCTACAAACAGATCCTACTGACGCTATATCTCTGGGCGTCAACCGTGAGAGTATTTTCAACGATATCACCTCTTCACTCAATTGGAGAATACCACATACACCACGACAAATATTTCGGTCCCCAACAGATGTAAAGCGAAAAGATGAAAGGCCAGAATGGAACTTATCAGACGATTTTGCTAACTCCTTCGTTGTAGAACTGGTCACAGGTCCCAAATCAATATCGGCTTCAGTGAAGAACTGGATACCAATAACATGGGTTACTGTTTCATCATCTCCATAGATAGGTGTTAACCTCAATTTATTCATCAATGGGGTACCATCTTTCCTAAAGTTCAACAATTCGCCTTGAAATTCAGTGCCATCCTCTAGACATCTTCTGATTTCTGAAACCACTGAAGAGTCAACCAGTGGGTGCCTTCTTTTTGCAAATGGACCTCTACATTGCAAGAACCGACTGCAAGAACATCCCAACTGTGTTAGTAAGCAAGTATCACGTATTAAGTATATATGAATAGAAAGATCAACATGGAGTGTAACGATAAGCTAGGGTAATCCTGCACTGGCAGATAGAGAGAAAGTGTACACGTGCATTAGAAAACCGAAGCATCATAACATTAGTGAAATCATATAATTCCAATCATATTAGGTCGGGCATTAGGCGTCCAAGTGTTCTGAAATCTTACATACAGAATCGAGATCTTTGAAAGTTCATAGAGAAAAATCTCTACATAAGTTATATGTAGATACATCAGATCAAATCGTCAAGTATACTGAAAAATAATGTTACTTATACAAAGCAGGCCATAATTCAGTTAGTGACAATACTGTTAATTTAAGATACATACAATGTCAGAATTGAGATTGTGAAGAAATATTTGAGTACCCATCTTATTGAACACCCTATGAAGCAAAGATAAAAAAACTCATCCTCAGTTATTAGTTTATACTGAAAGATTTCCATTTAGTACGGTATCAAAAACTAAGTAGAAGAATAACTAATGTATCCTTCTAGCAACGGAAGGTATCGGTCACTCAAACCAAAGGTTGAATTTGTGTTGCTCATGATTGATCGCCCTAAAAGCATACAGCTAGAAAACATTATTGGTTATACTCAGGTGTTTGAATAGTTTACTAAACATATTATAACTTCTTCCATTCCCCCCCCCCCCCCCCCCCCCCCCCCCCCCCCCCCCCCCCCCCCCCCCCCCCCCCCCCCCCCCCCCCCCCCCCCCCCCCCCCCCCCCCCCCCCCCCCCCCCCCCCCCCCCCCCCCCCCCCCCCCCCCCCCCCCCCCCCCCCCCCCC
>NW_019272033.1:1089677-1117149 GCF_002738345.1 Cucurbita maxima | reverse complement strand
CCCCCCCCCCCCCCCCCCCTCCCCCATAAAACCTCTTCGGAGTAGTTGCCCTCACCAAGAAGGAAGTTGCAGCTGGTGAGAGTAAGAGGACCTTGGGTTTGGGATAAATGGGGTGCTCTCAAGATTGAAGCATAGATAAAGTGGGCATGCATGACCCACTAATCAAAGAACTAAGCTACAAATTTAGACTCCTTGAACCCGAATAAATAATAAATTCATGTGTTAATACCATGAATTTTTCAACTCCAAATATTGAAAGGTTAAACGCCTGAAAATTGATTATTGATTTATATTGATGGCCAGTTGGACTCTTGAGTTGGAGGAAATGAGAAATGTAAGCGTTGCTTTTTGAGCTGGATTTCGCTTCAAGTGATAAACGACTTTACACTACAAAGATAATATTCAAGGAAACAACCTTCCAAAAAGAGGAAAACAAACAACAAAAAACCAAACAAATAAAATCACCTAAAAAGAATCTAAAAGCACACCATAGAAAGCCCACGAGCTAACCAAAACAACCAAAAGGAGAACAAAGAAACTCCTTCCACACAACCAAGAACATTTAAATATATGAATAAATTAAACCCACAAACAACCTAACCAAACCCGAATTTTAAAACTAGCAAACCAAAGTACCAGAGAATGGCAGAAACACTAGAACCTTCCAGCCGTTTTGGAATTGTAATTGTCATAGTTGCCCTTGCAATTGATAGGAACAAGAGTGATGGCAGCTTGATGAAAGTAATCTGGAAAATTGAGTTTTTCAAAATGATAGGGATAAAAGGCCTTGGAGTGACCATTTTGCCCAGCTCCATATATATTCTTGAAAAAGAAGCCAGATCCAGATATATTCCTCGTTGAAAAGAGAGATCAAACAACCTTTAATGAAGTCTTCTAGGAGACCAGTACTAAAATCTTCAATAAGGGTTTCTCCATCAAAAGACATGTAACTACTAACACTCCCATTGAAAAATTCATCATCATCCAAAAGATCATTCCCTAAAGTGGAAGTCTTATTATTAGAACAAAAGATAAAGACATGCCTCCCATAATATTCTTTAAGATAGACTTGAACCTGTTTCGACAAAGGCCACGTGGAAATCAGATAACATAAGGGGGAGAGAAGGCTGCATCGGCCAAGAATTCCCTTTATTTATTTAAGGCCACTATATTAAAAGAGGAAACTTTATAAGAAGACTGCTCATCTTTCCAAATTTTCTTAGCTCAAAGGACATTTCAAACAATGGTGAAAATTTGACCTTGAAGAGGAAGAATCAAAAGTAAAGATTTGAAACATCACTTTTCAAAGAAACAGGAGGGGGTCTTTTTCTTTATGATGTTTGTCATACGAAGTCTATGTTTCCATAAAAGGTGTACTCTACCAACAAAGCCAAGACAATCCATCCTTTTTATCTGTATCCATAAGAAACCCTCTCCCATTATTGGGATGCATTGTTAAAATGTTGTCCTAATGTTGTTTCAACAGGCGTATGCCTAAGGATTCTCCAAGAGTTAGAGGAGCCCTTTTAGAGATTTGATACTAGAGAAGAAAAGCTTACAAGATAAAGCGACGGTCAATGAACAAATTATTTGTTGCCTTAGAATGGGTGCACCCTCCCCAAAGAATTGTGAAATTACCCTTCCTTTTTTTAATAAAGTGAATGAAGAGTAACAACAAAAATCCTATTTTTAGCTCGATTATCCAAAGAGACAAAGGGTTCCAATCAAGGCCTCTTTTGCGGTCGCATCCAAAGTTCTTTTTTTTCACCATCCACAAATTAAAAATGGAAGATTGATTTTCCTGGGTGACTGTTCTTGTCATGATGTACTCATTTTTATAGCACCAACAACCGAAGTCGAGCATACATAAAGCGATTTTCATTCGTGAATGGGCAGCCAACCACTTAAACATAGAGTTCCACCCATTCTCCACATAAATGAAAAGGGTGGTCCATCCACTTATTTTTAAAAATGAGACCAACAATATTTCCTAGATGGGGAAGATTGGAGAAGTGATCTCTCTCTCTCTCTCTCTCTCTCTCTTCTTCCTTACAGGAAACAAAAACATTCCCTATGAAGAGGTATTTACAAGAAGCTTGTGCATTGTGGAGCGAGAGTAGTTAAGTTGTAATTACAAAAAGGATGTTTTATCTTCCTCCAAGATAAAGCTAAGAAAATGATAGAATCTACAAAAGTTGGTGTGTTATGCTTCTTTACATTGAAGATACGACCATTCCGCTCAAGCCAACTACTCCAAAAGAAAGCCCTCATGAAATTCAACCAAAGAGTCTTCTTCTCATCTTTGAAAGGATGTCCCATCAAAACACTAGAAAGAGAAGATGTCGCCTAGATGAACCAAATCCCAGTCCATAGATGATAAGTTAAAGCTCCAAAATTCATTGGCAAAGTTATTTCTAGATCCACCATATACAGAGGGCAGCGTGAGGGAGAGATGTACAGCCAAGGGGATTTCCTTTGAAGAACATCGTGGATGTTGATACTCGACAAACTAGGCTCCCAAATAAAGAATTTTATCCCTATTTTGGATAAGAACCTCCCCATATATGTTTGTAGAGAAACTCTCAAATTTTTGTAAACCAACCGACCCAATTTCCCTTGTAAGGGATTTGGTTTATGAAGAGCCCATCTTTTTCTAAAAAACCAGCAGCATTCATCCACATTTACAGAAGTGTCTTATTTTCCTTTTTCTTGAAACAAGAAAACAAGTTCTTCAGTGTTACAACCTAATAACACACCTAAAAGGCACCACCGCTAAAACCACCCAGATAAACCACCCAAGTAACTTAAAGAAAAGCACCCCAGTTAGAATTGATTGTAAAGGCACTATAATTTCTAATCACTTCTAAGGAAACGCACAATACAATTAAAATTTAGCTAACTCAAGTACTTCTCACAACCTCCCGTTTGCCCATTGAAAATTATGGTGGTTTCTTTCCTTCCAAATACACCTCCAAACAAATTTCAAGGTCTCTCGTACAAAGCTTCTCCGTTTTCCTCTTGAAAAGGTCACTAAAAACAGATTTTGAATATTCCATGATGATTCAAATTTATTAAACAAGAGCACTAATCCTCCATGAACTATAACTATGAGACAAGAAGATCAAACAAATACTTCTTTTTGGGCTCAAACCTCCAAGCCTTCACAAGCTCCAAAGTGAAGACAAAATCTTGATGGATCCAAAGCCAACATGGGGTCTTTCCTTTAAAGCTGATAAGTATTTTGATCCCAAAGACAAGCTGATCAAACAAAGACTTCTTTTTGGGGCACTTTCTGTTTCAAGTTTTCTCAAAGAAATCTTCAGCCAAACAACTTTTCGACAATCTCAAATGATAAAACAAGATTTACTGGAAAAGACACGGAAATATGAATATTTCAAGTCCTCACATCTCTTCCAACCGCAGTGGTTAATCTAAAGTAGCTTTACAAGATCAAAAACTCCTTAAACTGAATTTCCTCCATCTTTCTCCAAGTCAGAATATCCCAACACATCAAAATCATCCCAACAATCAAATGCACATTCCCCAGACAGCTGTATAACGATTTGGAAATTTTAGAGCAAGTGGTTGAAAATAATCTAAATGTCCTGATTGTCTTGAAATTTGATTCACTTCCCATTTCCAAATTTGATTCAAGAGTGTTCTAAGACTATGTTTTTCTTTTTATCATGGAAATATCCACCAAAAACTTATGTGCTTCATCCTTTTTTTCCTCCCTAGTTAACCACTCCTCCATTGGCCTATATATACTAGTGATCACATTATGCCAAACTTTATCAGTTTCTCTGAAATATCACTACTTCATTTGCCATAAAATTTCACACCTTTTCAAATGTCCAATTCGAAATTTGCCACCTTACCATGCCAAAGGAAGTTTCTTATATTTCTTTCCACATTTACTACCACTCTGTTTGGTATAGGAAACATTGACATGAAAAGGGTCGGTAATATAGCTAGTACAAATTGATAAATAGCTGAACTAGCTTCAAATGACAGTACTTCGTCCATTTACCCAATGTATGCATAACTTTCTCCACCAACAGCTTCCAAAGATCAATCTACTTTTTACTTATTAACCATTAACAAAAAAATCACCTGTCATATTTTATGCTTTCTCAAGATCAATTTTTGTTGGCTTGCCCCTTTTCTCTTCTTTTCTTACACAAAAGAGTAGAAAATGGCATACAGAAAGACGGCCCATTGGATTCAAACCAAACTAGCTATACAAGAAAGGGTTTCAATCCAAAAGAATAAGCCGAAGCACCATCTCCTATTCTTCTTCTCCTTTTTTTTTTTTTTTGGAAACTAAACCATCTTTTCCCCTTTCGATAATCTTTTTTTTTTTCTTCCTAGTAAGAAACCAAGTTACATTGAGGAAGATGAAAGGATTTGTATCATTATTTCATTTTCCACAAGTAAAGGAATAAGAAAGGACAACACTGTAGAATACAGCACACCAACTAACCTTTTAACCAATACATTTGTTACTTATTAGGGGTAGCAAATTATAGACCAAGCCCTTATTAATAATGAGGATATTGAGGATTATAGAACTCCCAAACAAAAGAGGTTCACTTTAAGACTTCAAGAAGGCATAGGATCACATGAATAGAAACTTCCATGAAAAAATTTAGTGAAGAGAGACTTCAGGTGTAAATGAAGATGGCAGATTTGGAGTTGCAGCAAAACAGTTACGTACTTCATTCTCATTAATGGTAAGCCACCATAGCATTTGAGCCTTGAGAGGTCTTATACATGGTGATCCTCCTCCTTTTCACTCTATGCTCACAATGGATATTCTTAGTAGAATTATTTCTCAAGGTCGATGACAATATTCTTGAAAGTTCTGCGATTGGAAAGGATAAAGATCATCCCATTTTTAGTTCACTGATGAAACCATCTTTTTCTACTAATTGAAGGAAAGGTTGTTCCTCAATTTGAATCACATTAGAGCAATCATCAAGACTATGTCTAGGCTTAAGATTAAGAAAGACAAGTTTTAGATTTTGGTTTGAATGGTGACCCTCGGAATGTGGATGGGCTGCTCTTGCGGGGTGCAAGGTTGGTTCATTCCCTTCGTTCTATTTGTGGCCTTCATCTTGGCCAAAACCCAAGAAGTTTCTCCTTTTGGACCCAGTAGTGGATAGGGTTCATAGAGAGTAGCCTCGTGGGAGAAAAGCTACTTTCAGAAGAGGTAGGATGACTTTTATTTGTTCATTCTTGAGTTGTATCTCAGTATACATTTTTTCCCATGAAAAGTTTACAAAGGATTTTGGGTGGAGAGGATCGAAGAGGGGAAGGGACTTGTCTTATGCAATGAGAGGTGGTCACAAAGCCAATGGACTTAGGGGGATAGAATTAGGGAATGTAAGGGCACGAACCGAGACCTTGTTGGCTAAATAATTGCAGTGCTTCCTCTTTAATCCAAGACCTTATGGTACAGAATTATCACAAGCAAATATAGTCCTCATCCTTTTGGGCGAATATCCATAGGGCTAAATTCACTTCCAAAAATCCTTGATGAGCTCCCCTTCTTTTCTCAATTTGTTCAGTTTTTTGTGGCTGATGGGAGGGATACTTATTTTTTGGTAGGATAAGTAGTTGGAGGACAGACCTCTTTACCCTATGTATGAGAAATTGGGTGGCAGATGGGCTCTGTCATTTTGATTGGGGTTTTGTCATCTATCTTCTGATAAGAAACCAAGATATTATGGCTGTTTTATCCTTGATTGAGGAGTCAGAGATTAGTTGAGGGCGAAGGGATATTCATCTTCAGAGTCCAAATCTCTTATAATTCCCTCTTTTGGCGTATGGTGAACCACTCTCCCTCAAATGTGTCTTTCTTTACTTTATAGTGGAAGGTGAAATTTCCCAAGAAGGTTACGTTTTTCACGTAACAGGCCATTCACGAAAAAAGTTCAACATCTTGGATCGATTAATGAGAAAGTTGCCCAATTTAGTAGGCTCACTTTGATGCATTCTTTGTTGGAAGGAAACAAAGAACTTATCATAATTTTAGAGTTATGACTTTGTTGGAGCGGTTTGGAGTTGTTTGTTTCAAGCATTCAACTTTCGGTTTGCTAGACATGTGAATTGCAAAGAGATAGTCAAGGAGCTCCTTCTCCATCCGCCCTTAAGGGAAGCGGAGACTATAAGGAGAGATGAATAATAGGACTTTAGAGGTGTTGTTAGGGACTCGAGTGATGTTGTAATCAACCTTTTAAGTCTATTTTACTTGACTGGAGCCTATTTATTTAGTTTTGCTCCCTTTTTGTGGGCTTGGTTTCTTGTACGCCTTTGTATAGTTTCATTTGTACTAAGAACCAAACTGATTGCTGAAAAAATTCCTTACTCCATTTTTAATCATAGCCCATGAAGTCTCTTTATGGGGGAATTCAAAATACCATTCACCGGGAAATCCTTTAACACCTCCATGACCTCATCCTTGAGAAAGAACCAAAATTTTGTGAAAAATGTCATCTTTCAAGTCAAAACCATCTTGACCTGTGCTTTTGTATAAACTCTTCAAAGCTAATAAAACATCACCTCCTTCAAAGCGTGTTTCGAGCCAAATTACTTCCATTCTAGAAGATTGGCTGCCAACATACCACTTCCCAAATAAATCCGCACTCCCAGTTTTTAGACTAGAGATTACTAGAAAAAGCCATAAGTTCATACTAACCTATGAAAACTTGCTGAATTATCATCTCACTAAATCAAACCAACCTTTTTTTCTCATTTTTGTACAAATCTTACTCCCTCTTTGTGACTTAACTCCACAAATTCCTATTTGAGAATAATTTCTTCTCCTTGTCCTCAACCAAAAACCTAACCAAGAAGTATTCACCAAATTGATGAACCCTAGACTCCCTGAAACTCAGTAACCAATCATTGAGACTCCAGTTCATGCATTTTATTCAAATCTTTTTACAATCTATTATTACAATTACATCATGACATCGTAACTTGTTGGCCTTTGCCTAGATTTGGGGTTTTACTGCTTTTTATACAATCCATTCTATAAAGTACTTTCCAGTAAAAAAAAAATCTCCACCAACTTCAAGTATCGAAGATACCAAACTAAGCATGAAAAATGAAGTCCATCCTTCAGAGGGCAATACACACTAGATCTTCAAAATACCTAAAACCTTGCTTCTCGGAATCATAAGAATCCTAAGAGTTCCATCTTTTACAGCCTCAAAAGCAGACTAAATACCTCCCCTACATAGCATCACAAGAAAAATTATAACAGTAAGCCTAATCCTCATTCCAAGAATACTGTCATCGTACAAAATCCTGTGGTTGGTGCTTCCTTCCTCAAAAGCAACGCACATCTTCTAAATTTTGCAAATAGAAAAGCTTTAGCATCAAAAGATTTCTATAGTATGCCTCTAACTATCCATGCAAACCTTTTGAATTTCTTTGGAATTCGGTTTGCCATATAATCGGGCATAAGAAGTAGCGATTACTAGATAAGAAAAACACTTTGACAGCGCCAATATTCCACAGCCTCCATCAAGACAATAGGGAAAAAGGAAACCTAGACGAGATTTCTTAGCTGAAATGATGATAATAGAATCTAAGAACAAAAAGGTCATTCTTGTATGCCACATAAAATAGAAAATGATGGTACAACAACTTGATAAAAATTGCAGAATATGGATGTTAAGGTGCAGAATGGTTTCTTAAGAAACTGGCACTAATTTCATTGCTCCCTTTCAGAGACAATCACTTCACGGTTTGGGAACAAAATATCCATCGTTGTAAGGAAGCCTTTTATTTATGATATGCCTTCTTGTAAAGGAGTGTTCATTTACATAAGCATTAGATTACTCATCTACCCTATCAGAGTATCCCATCCTTTGAAGATTCGTCTCATATTGAGACGTTCATTTCCGTAGGCACAAGATTACTCATCTACCCTATCGGAGTATCCCATCCTAGGAAGATTCATCTCATATTGAGAAAAGAGACCCATTATGGAGACTTGTATGAGTAGAATTCTTCAAACTTCAACTGATTACAAAAGCTCACAACGAAGCTAAATTGTCCCAAGAAATGAAATGCAAGGATGTAGAAAGTTGCATAAATGTCGATCATACCTTCCAGAGAACACACTACGGTTTCCAGCAACCTACCCATCAGCTATATACACAGACCAAGAACATGCCAATCCATCCAATATTAGGCTAACTGACAAATTAAAGAATAACTAGGCCCAAGACTTCCTATTCGCCCAAGAAACCACAAGACATAACCATCAAAAACAAATGCCAGCCCGTCTCTAACCAACCGAAATAACCCCACCCCAACAAAAGGAAGAAAAAATATGCATTCAACAGCTAAATAAGGTCCAGAATTATAACATAAATAGCAGTGAATCAATATAATACGACTATTTTACAAATAAACTGACCAATTGCGACCAAGCACTTCCTCCGCCCGATAGCCAGAAACCATTTCGAAGACGGTGTTGACATAGATGATGGGATGGTCGGGTTCAAGAGAATCGGTGACGACGAACCCACATGGCGCAGTTTGGAACAAGTTCTCCACAGGAAAAGGAAGAGGCCCACCATCGTTGAGTAAGAAGCCCTCGTCCTCCTCGTCTCCGCTCAGATCCGAATTGCTGTCCCACTCCATTTTCCTCGCTTCCAAAACCCAAATATTCTCTTCAACCCATTTACAGATATCCAATTAGGAAGAAAACCCAGAAAAGAATCCGGCGATCGGAGGCCAAAAAATAGGGTTTTAGCACAAAAACGAACAATTAAGACGGTGGCAACACTCGACAACTGAAATTGAAGAAGGTTGGGACGGTTCACACAGGGAAAGATAACGAGTGGTTGAAAGGGTTCGGCAATTTAGCTAAAAGTGTAGCTCTTCGATAGAAAGAGATAGAGAGAGAGAGAGAGAAAGAAAGAGATTTTTGGTTTGACGGGGTTAATAAAAACTTGGTTTGGTTTCGTTTTCGCTCTTCACCGCCCTCTGATGAAGAGAAGTCAGGGATGGAGAGGCTACTACTGGGTGGTTGAGGCTTCTGGAAAGAAATAGCCTTTTTGCCGCTTTTACGAAATGAGGATTTTACTGTGGCTAAGGGTGGTGGAGCGAGGCTTGGCTTGGTTCGATCGGGCTTACATGGAGCTTTAGGTCTACGCTAAGTCCTGTTGAGGAAAAAGGGTATCTCATTTCCTCCGCTGTTTTTTTATCTTCTACCATTTTTTCTTCCTTTCATTTCCCCACACTGCTTGCTCGACTGCCAGTTCTCTCACATGTGGGGTAATTGATAGAAATGGTTCAAACATCGCATCTCCTTACTATTTTTGGTGTTTCTTTGTGTGAATATATACATGCTTGCTCTCTTTTCAAATATTTTATTTACACTACCCTAACCAATTCGTAAATTAACATGAACTTAATTTGACGATGAATGTATTAATGTTAAAGTCCGAGTTCATATTTATTGAACTAACAAAATTAAAATCTACCATTGAGGTTTTTTTTTATATGGCACCCAGATCCTACACAAGTATTGTTGGGTTGCACACATAATAATATCTATTATTGTTGATTTTTAAATATCTAAGTTTTTAAGAGAAAAGGGGAAACTTTTGACCATTCTCCTTATAAATACTTCATTATAACCTCATATGAGGCAACTTAAAGTCTGACTTCTTCGTTATACATAACTTCCTCCGTCTCTTACTTTGGCACGTGAGCCTTTTATCTCCCTTTTTGTAGGTCACCTATCTTCCAAACTATAAATTCTCGATCGAAACACATGACGGTGCTGCAAGTTTTCTCTTGCTAAATTTAGACATCGACAAATATGATGAAGTTATGAATATTATCTAGATTTTGCATCATCATCAAATAGATTAGAAGGTAAATTTTAAGAACGATGCTTGCATCCATACTGCAAAAGTGAGATTTTGACCATTACAAAAGGGAATGTGCTTTATACTATTAAGGCAATAGAAGATGATGACAATAAATAGCCATGTGCACATAAATGGTTTTTTGGAGTTGAAGCCTCTAAGTGCAATATCCTTACTTACACAACATGTAAAAGGGATAAAAAGAATACAAAAATAGACATCTTCAACGAGGTTGTGAAACTGAAAGGACAAGTTGGGCTTCATCAATGTCTACAGCCCAACTCCAAGGCCCATTATAGCCCAAACTCCAAGGCCCACTTAACCTTTAGCCCATTTCAAATGACAAACCCCTCCCATTTATGAATGAGCTGCTAAGGACCTAAGGTGTTTGATGTTTTGTAATGGCTATTAAATATTTACAAGTACTTCTCTATAATGAACAAAGAAATAAACAAGCAGGAATACCTCCTGGAGAGATCAAGAACTCATCATCTCCCTTACATGGGAAGCAAGTCTTTGCGTGGAATGGTAGTACTCATCATCTCCCTTACATGGGAAGCAAGTCTTTGCGTGGAATGGTAGTTGAACGAACCGTCGATGTTCTTGATCCCGAACACGAAATCCATAGCTTCTTGATATTTTCTTGCTTTACAATAACCGTCCACGACGACCTTGTACGTAACTTCATTGGGTTTGCAGTTGTTCTGAATCATGTAGCTAATGACTTCATCTACCTCTGCAAACATTCCACGTCCCGCATACCCCGACACGAAAGTGTTGTACGTAAATATGCAAGGATGAATCCCTCGAGTTGTCATCTCGGACATAGTTCTTATTGCTTCTTGCATGAGTCCTTGTCTGCAGAAGCCTTTAATTACGGTGTTGTATGAAATGAGATCGGGTTTTAAGCCAGATTTTATAAGTCCCTTGAGGATTTCTTCTGCTTTCCAGCATTCTCCTCTTCTGGCATACATATTCATTAAGCTATTGTAGGTGACGAGATCCGGTTGCAGTCCACCTTCACGAATCAAGTGCAACGTCTCGTGGGCTTGTTCGTACATGTTGTTTTTAGCAAAAATTGATAGCATCGAGTTGAATATGACCATGTCGGGCTTGTATCCATTCTTCATCAGCTCCTCAAATGCCCTTTCCATTCCTGCAACTGCTCTGCACTTGATGTTTGAAAGAATGAGTGTTCTTAAAAGAACCCAGCTGGGGAAGATCTGACCATCATAGATATCTTTTTCAATCCTCTTTAATCCTTTCACATTCCCCCCTTTTGCATAGCAATGGAGCATCAATGAGTATGAGGTTTCATTAGGTTTGAATCCCTTGTTCTTCATATCCAGGAACACAGATTCTGCTGCTTTCCAATCCCCTCGTCGAGCCAAAGCGTTCAGAAGCGCGTTATAAGTCATAATACATGGTGTAAATCCAGCTTTAATCATCTCATCGTACATCTCTGCCGCATCGATCTTCAACCCACAACGGCCATATGTGCTAATCAAAGTGTTAAACGTGTCTCTGCCGGGTTCAAAACCACAGTTTTTCATCTTCCTAAGAACACGGTTCACAAACTTGTGATTCCCCTTATCACCACACATGGCAAGCATCGTGTTCCATGTTATTCGGTTTGGTGAACATCCATTCGTTCTCATATCAACGAGTATCTTTATCATTTCCTTCGACTGCAACTTCTTTCCCAGAAGTGCAAGAATAGAATTATACGTGCAAACATTAGGAACACATCCTGATTTCTTCATCTGGTTAAACAGTTCTAATGCCTTCACCTCCTTCCCTGCGCTACCATAGGCATTTATGAGAGTTGTATAAGTCACAGCATCTGGCGTCACACCTTTGCGCGTCATTGTGTCAATTACATCAGCTCCTTCCTCGTAGAATCCAGCCCGAACATAAGCTGCTACGAGCTCATTGTAGGTAATAGAGTCCGGGGTGCAATTATTATCCTCCATTTCTTTCAAGATGTTTAAAGCCTCTGAATACATTCCAGCTTTTCCAAATACTTGAAGTAAAGCATTGTAGGTGACAGTTCCTGGCTCATAGCCACTTGATTTCAACCCAAACAAGAAATCTTTAGCTTCATTTATCAAACCCTCTCTTCCACAAGCAGATATCACAGTGCTACAAGTGAACTCATCAAATTGCAAACCTTCACTCCTCATTTCATCCAACAAACCTAAAATTTTATCCCAAGAACGACCCATTTTCCCATAAACATCAAGCATCACATTGTATGTAACCAAACTTGGAGAAAGACCACAGTCCTTCATTCTATCAAACATGGCAATGGCTTGCTTATACTCGCCATTTCGAGAATAAGCGTGAAGAATGGTGGTGCAAGAGCGAACATCAAGCGAGTATTTGTCAATGGGCATTTCGTCGAACAGCTTGAGTGCAGTTGAATATTTCGATTCTCTTCCAAGAATCCTTATCATAAGTTCAACAGCTTTATTATCAAGTTTCACATTTCCAGAAACAGAGTTCGACACAAACCATTCAAACAATAAAATAGCCCTCTCGCTATGCCCCGAAAGGTCTAGCGCTTTCAAGAGACTGACCAAATCAATTTCAAGCAACTCAAACTCGACAGAATCAAAATAAGCATTCAAGCTATCAAAAGGCTGTTCAGCGATTGAATTAAGCAAGCACATACCCTTTTTGGAGAGAAATTGAAGAGGCCCATCTCGAATCTTCTCGTCATTGTACACAATTTCCGGAGCTGAATTCAAGACGGGTTTCTTCAACTGAGGCCCTTTGCTCCGTTTCTTCGTTGAATCCACTGAAATTTGAAGAGAAGGCAAATGGGCAACATTCTTTTGCGCAACATTTACAGGTTTGAGCTTGTGGAGAGTGTCATTAGGAGGCAGAGACAATTGAAGAAGATGCTGAAGAAGGGTATCGATCGGAAATGAGGAAGAAGGCGGCGATGGAGGAGGAGGAGGAAGATTCGTTGAATTAAACTTCAAAGATTGATTTGGTGGAATGGGTCTGTTCACTGGAAGTGGGCATCTGTTGGGGAAGAGAGCGCCTTCCATTCTCGCACTAAATATGGAACTCGAGGTTCGAGCTTCGAGCTTCGAGCTTTAAATAAAAATGGCTGAATTGAGCTCGATTGTTGACGGAGGAGACTAAGGAAACTAATTCCACGGAGTGAAAGACTTAGCCGATGCATTTGGGCTTAAGTTCACAGAATGCGTGAGGGAGAGGAGGGGCCATTATGAATATATTGATGGATAGTTGAAGAAAAATCAATTATCTTGCTCTCTAATTTTGAGTTGATTTTTTTTTTTTTTAATTTAATAGTGATTCTATGCCCACTTTTGACTATGATTCCATTTGTAACGATTTGAAATCACCACTAATAAAATTATTTTATTTGCTCTCTTCTTCAGCCAATATAAGATCTCACATGTTAGATATGTATGCACGTGATTGTTTTGTGTATGAATATGCAAATTGAATGGATGTTATGTATACTCGAATATGAACTTTCTAAATGTTGTGGGATCTATTATTTTAAACTTAAGATATTTAAAATCTTGTATGCACACGAATCTTAGCAATTATCTATTGGTGTGCGTGAGAATTACTTTGGATTATATATTAGTGTATTGGGGTAAATTAACTATCTATGTACATGATACTATAATCTTAAGACAATAGTCTATTTGAGAATAATTATTAATATTGATGGCTAAATAAACTAAAAAAACACAAAAACATTATTTATAATATATTAAATTAAATTTGTTTTAATAAATTGAAGTAATAAAAATAAATTAACTACTAATCATACTTATTTATATAAAATTTTGATAACAATCCCTTATTTCATTTTATTTGGAATAAATTTAATTAATTATAGATCTTCCAACAACAAAGATTTTTTCCAATCATTAAAAAAAATATAATACGGGTCCTGCCACATAAAATAATTTTTTAAATAAAATGAAGAATTCTAATATGAGCCCATGGAAAATATGGTATTATAAAATAATTTTTTAAATAAAAAGAAGAATTCTAATATGAGCACATAGAAAATGTAGTATTATAAAATTTTCATGACGTTGATCACACACAAGAGGTTCCGAGAGACCTTGTCTCTATGAAAAGATCGACACTTCTATAAGTAAATTTCAAACAAATAGAAGTACTCGATTTAATTGATTTTGTTGATATGGTTTAAATGGTAAGATTGGAACTAGACAAAAGTATATCAAAATCTTAATAAAATAATAAAAAAAAAACTTGTAATCCATAGCTAAAATTGTTATAGATAACCAAATAATGGTTGGATATTATTTTGAAATATTTTATTTTTATTTTATATTTATGTCAATATTTATGTCAATATTTTGATAAGGTTTGAATTTAATTTCTATATGATATATATTTTCTAAATTTTACAAATGAGTTAAATTTTAATTAATTTATTTAAATTTGTTATAACATGATTCTTGGCCGAAAATTAATTTGATTATAATTAAGTAAATCATCTAAAAACTTAATACAAGCTCATTAAAAATGAACATAAGTGAAAACTGAAAGAATAACCGTGTAAAATTTTTAATTCATAATTTATTGAAAATAAAATTTAAAATTCAATGGTAAAATTAAATACTCCAAAAAATCAAAATTAAAAATTATTTAAATTCTCTAATTTTGTTTAACAATTTCTCAAGTTTTTTAATATCTATTGAGTCCCAATTTTTTTTAAATAATCATTTTGATTATTGTTATTATTTTGTTATTTGATATTTACATATGCAGATGTAAGTAGCTTAAACTTATAATTACCACATATTTTTATTTATTTATTTATTTATATTACATTATTTTTTAAATCATCCAGAAAAATGGCAACACAACACTTAATAAAAATTTTAGAAATATATTTATTTTTAAAATTAACTTTTGGCGGACAAAATTTAAGATTTACGAAAATAATATGACAAATTTAAAACGAAACGATGAAAATATAGTTCCAACAATAATATTTTGATAAAATAAATAAATAAATAAAATGAGTGAAAAGGGAAAAGAACGGAGAATCAATAATTTATTAACGCCTTTCAGTGCAGAACTGCACTTCTGGACTTTGGTTCGGTTGTTCAGAGCTCGGGCGGAGAAGGCGAGAAAAAAGTTTGCTTCTGCATTCTTCAGAGCTCTGAATCTCCACCATTTTCCTTTCCTTCTCAAAGGGAGAAACCGTCTTGGCAATGGATTCCGTGTTCGTTAGAGCCTACCGAAGTCATGTTGGTATGCTGTTTGTTTTTCTTTCAATCTTAGTGGTTTGAGACTGTTTCGGCTCAGTTCAATCTTAGTTTTCTCCGCCGGAAGTTCTGCATTTTGTTTTTAGCTTTTTTTTCTTTCTTGTTGATTGGTGTGTTTTTGTTTTCGAGTCTGTTTTTCTTTTTTGATGCTTCGTTTTCATTTACACTTGAGGAGTTACTCGATGATGTTCTCGCGATTCTCATCCTATTGCTTGAGTGAAGCTGATTTGAGTCTGGTTTTGTCTGATTCGCTGTTTCTGTTCAGTAGGTGGGATTGGAAGCGGCTGGACAAATCGTGACGTCAACAATGTTTGGCTTCCAAGTAAGACCAATTCGTTTTTGAATCCTTATTTTCTTTGCAACTATCGCTTACGATTCTCGTCTTCTCTGGCATCTTTTAATTCGTCAATCGCACACGCAGGATTCGTGTAATTTTTGCTTGATTTTTAAATTTCATGTTTGGTACTGCTATTGTCAAAAGACTGTTGTTGATTGTGCAAGTTTAGATGAATTGAACTAGCGGAAGAGATTATCCGGGCGGCGGGTTGTCATGTAAGCTTGGAGGGGCTATTTGAGAGTTGATGAATTTTAAAATTAAACAATGATTTCAGTCGTAATGAAACACTTAATGTTTTTTAGCCAGATATTGGGTTGTAATTTTAAAAATTTAATTCGGGAACTACGATATAAAATTACCTGCAAATAGCCTTTAAGTCTGAAGACAGCATAAACGCCTGTGTCGATTAAAACTCTGAACTTGCACTTTACTTCACAGCAAAGTCATTTTAGAACAGAAATTGATACCCATTTTATTTTTTAAAATTATGCTTGTTTTCTCACCATTTTTTAAGTATGTTTTTCACATTCCCTTGAAAATACATTGAATTCTGAGCCAAATTTCACAAACCAAATCAAGTTATTAAATAATACTTTTCTTATTTTTAAAATTTTGACAGATCGTTTAGAATGCTTTTAAAATATAGGTGATAAAGTTAGGAAGCTAGACGCTGAAGTATTGGTTATAAGCTTATTTTCAAAATCAGAAACCCATAAACAACATGTTATCGGAACCTAAGATTTCAATTCTAAAAATTATTATTATTATTATTATTTTGTTAACATTGAGAATATTTCTATGCAAAAGAAGATAAAATTATGGTATCTTAATCAATAGTTCAATATTAAGTTAACTTTCAATAATATACAAATATATCTATATCTATGTATATATTGGAATAAGAAATAGTCCTTCCAGGGTGAAAGAGTATACGAACGTGTACAAAAAGACAAGCTCACAAAAGGAGTTCTCAACCAACTACAAGAATGGACTCCAGTCCAAAAGAATAACACTCCGCTGATTATTACAAAAAAATAGGTTAACAAATAGATAGCTATTGTCGAATATCCCTGGAAAAAGGTTGTACACACGTGTGAATCTGCGTCTATTTCTATTACATATACCTCTTGTGTGTGCACGTGTCATAAGAGTGGGAGGAAGGTGCGGATCAATTTTAAGGAAGTGCCTTCATGTTTATTGAGTAGATTTAGAAATCTGAAGCGTTGAGTTTGTTTTCTATATGATACTTTCGACAGTTGTTCAACATGGTCATGTCAGATGCTGATGAACACATGTTGGTTGATTATTTGGGCACTTGTTCAACATTTTTATGGCTCCTTCCTACACCTTACATGTATAATCAAAGCACAAGTTTTTTAGTTTTTCTCCTTCCTATACATTGTTCTAGCCGTTGAATCATTTCTCCCATCCGGCAATCGTCGTGGATAATTCTAGGATGAGCATTTTTACAGTCTCTATGAGCCTGCACCCTTAGTTTGGTTTAACAGGCGCACTGCTTGATATTTGTTGGATGTCTGTTGAATACTCACTGAATATGTGTTCTAGTTTGATACTTTAAGCACTTGTTCAACATGTGTCAGATGCTGACGAACTCATGTTGGATGATTATTGGACACTTGCTAAAGTGTTCAATCATTACTTATTAGCTTATGTTTGAAACTAGTAATCGATAAAGGAAAATAATAAAATTTGAGTGAAAATATTTAACGTTTTTAACCATATATTTGAAGACTTAATTTTACTACTAATGAAATTTACCAAGGAACATAGTTGACTTACATTTCTTTCCTAGGATAGGTTGAATCATTATAAAAATTTAATCCTTTGACTTGTGCTATAAGATGTTAAGATCATGAGAAATATACAATTCATTTCTTCCATTTCTGGAAAGATATATTTTTTTTCCTTAGCTTATTTTACACATTTAAATGTCATCATAAATTTGAACAAATTTATGTGAAAATCATTGAAATGTGTGGATATTCAAATATATCTGAATTAATGTATAGTCTGATAACATATCCTAGTCTTTTTGAAAATGATGTATTGTTGTATTTCACTGGGTGACTTTATCCTCTGTTTATGTTTATGTTTTTTAGTGTAGCCTCTATAAATATAGCTCCTTGTTTTGGACGAGATTATGGGAAGATGGGGTGCATGTGGTTTCCTAGTGTACCGATAATGGGGTTGTTTAGGTCACTTCTCGTTCATGTGTTATCTTTTAGCCTTTGCAGGCATGCAAGTGATGTTGTGCGAGGGTGGATATTTATTGGGTTGAACCTTGGTGTGAAAAGACTATAGTTATTTCTGCCTTTGTAGCTTATCTACTCTCATTGCCGGTTGGAAGAACTTTTTTTTTTGTAATTCCTTTCTCAATGATAAGAAAATATTCTTTCTTGAAGAGATGAATACAAGGGGAGTCTAAAAGGCAATTATCAGGGAAACAAAATAGGAACGAAAAATCACGTACAAGAGAAAAAAGACCAAGCTCGATCATTCATTTATCAATTAGGAGCTAGTTACAAATAGAGAAGTAAATAACAAAACACAGAAATTGTTGTACAATATGATTTGACACCTTTTGTTAGGAACGTCTTTTCCCCTTTTGTAAGTTTGTCTCATCAATGAAATCTAATGAATCCGTTTCTTTTGAAAAGAAATAAAGAAAACAAGATGACAGGAGAATTGTTTCCGTAATAGTAATAGTATACAACATACAAAGTCTAGGTGGCATTCAAACCACTATCTTTTGGAAGTTCAAATACTACTTTGGCCCTGCACTTTCAAAATGTTCATTGCGGTTCCTACACATTCAAGTTTGGTTTAGTTTGGTCCCTATTCTTTTAATATGTCCATTTTGGTCCCTGTAATTTATAAAAGTAACCATTTGTTTTTTTTTTTTGTCTCTAATACATCGATAGTTTCTTATAAAAAAAAAAAAGAAGAAGAAAAATAATAAAAGTTACTGAAGTTTGACTCTGCAACTGTGCCTCTGTCCATTTCATTCTTGCGTTGTTTTTCTAGTAGAGAGGTGGATGGATGTGCCCTTTTACCATCCATTTTGAGGGTTTGGTGTAGTCCCATGTGATTCTCAGACAGACTTGTATTCGTCTGTGAGATTCTCCCATGTGACTAGTTTTCAGCAAGGTCTTGTGGAAAGATCAAATGAGAGCTCTCTAAGAACTTTGATTAAAACCAATCCTTAAGATGTTGAAGGAAATTTTTTCCATAATTCAAGACCACAAGCTTCAATAAGAGACGCAAATTTTAGTCTGAAAGAATATTTGGTAGTTTCTGTGGTCATAACTTTAACTATCAAATCTGGTCACCGGATGACTAAAGTCTGGTTTTGTGAGAGTTATAGATAGAGTGAAAATAGAAGGATGTTTAATGATCCTAAAAGAAGCATCCAAGTGCTGTGGGAATTTATTGTTTGTTTTTTCTTCCTGGAGTCAGAACTATTTCTTGATATTTTTAAAGCGGGTGACCTTCGTTAGGTCTTCTTTTTGTAAAATTCATATAATTGGGATGTACTTCATGAAGAGATTCAGAAAAGAAGAAGGTTGGTTCCCCCCCCCCCCCATTTTCCTTTCTTTGATATGTGCAATTATGGCTCTTCTGTTGTCTTATGATTTGAAAACGTAGAATAATTAAGGAAAGAGTTCAAGAATGCTTGCTTATCATTCACATGTCCCAATTGAAGGTCCAAGGCCTGGAGCACTGAAGATTTCTAAGAGGCCCAGTTGGGTGGAGTCTGAATCTAAATCACATCATGTTGAATGTGTCTTTAGAAGACATCGGGAAGGATACACCTTCTGTCAGAAGAAAGACAACCGAATTCAAATTAGAAATGCAGCCTCTAATCAGCCTTTTGAATCCGAATCGGAAGTTTTACATTCCAAAAATTATGGTGACTCTGTAAAGAGTTTCTTGGATGCTTTCTATAGGTTTTCACGGCCGCACACAGTTATTGGTACAGTTACGTTTAAAAACTCATGTCCTTTTAGGTCAATAACTTTTTGTTTCATTTCATTCTCTGTGGGAAAATTATTTGATGTAGCCGCCACATTGTGCCTGCCACCATCTAAAGCACTGAAAAATTACTCTCTGTGAAATATATTATGTATCTTCAGCTTATGCTTTCCTTTCATGCTTGCAGGCATTGAGCATTGTATCAGTTTCTCTACTAGCTGTTGAGAAACTATCAGACTTGTCACCATTATTTTTAACTGGNTTTTTGGAGGTGATTTTTCAAACAAGATTTATAGTTTTTTTTTTTTTTTTTTTTTTTTTTTTTTTTTTTGTGCTTTTGTAAATATATAACACATTTGCAAAAAATTTCCAGGCTATAGTTGCTGCCCTCTTCATGAATATTTATATTGTAGGTCTGAACCAATTATTTGACATCGAAATAGACAAGGTACTTCTTTTGTATTCTTTTTCCCGTAGCAGCATATTAAATTAGGTCTGCTGTCATAATTTTTAGCGAACTTGGAAGAGTATCCCATGAGTAAATTTTTATCAGAATGATGTAGCAGTCTTGGTTTTGGACCTATATTTACATAGGCATTTCTGGCAGGGTATCATGCCTATTTGTGTAGTGATCTCCTTATTTGGTCAATACCATAATCTTTTTTAATTTACCAGTGTGAGCATTTCAACCATATATATCTTCTAAAAATGTGTGGTAGCACCATGAGTGTGCAGAATAAGCTATCATATGATCTGACCTTCACTTAACAACATTTGAATAATAATAAAAGCGGAGCTTGCAATATTCTTTCTTGTAGCCATCAAAGAAGACCTTAATGATTCCTATGTGTTTCCATTGCAGATTAACAAGCCATATCTTCCATTAGCATCGGGAGAATATTCTTTTGGAACTGGCGTTGCAATTGTCTTCACGTTTTCTATCCTGGTATTACTTTTTATGTGCAACATCATTCGCAAGACCCTTTGTTAGAATTTTTATTTTAGTATCTTTTGGGGTCTATTTGAAGCAATTTAATATGTAGAAAATATCTGCGTACTATTTTTTTTTTTTTTTGGACAAAATAACCTTTTGGTCCTTAGGTTTTGAGTTTAGTTTCTGTTTGGTCTCCATGTTTTAAAATGTTGTACTTTTATTCTTGAGTTTTGATTTTAATTTCTATTGGGTCCCTACACTTTTCTAGACCATTTTAAAATTTTCATTTCATTAATTATAATCTTATAATTTAATATTTTAAGATATATTAAAATATGGAGGGAGAAATACGTATATATTGAAAAGTGGAGTGCAAAATGGGTAGGTAAGTTTCTCTCTTATAACCTTTTATATGTATATAGAGTATAGATACTATTTCTAGTTAGGAATATCTGTAGATGCATATAACTTTTATTATAAGCTTTTAATAAATATTACTTCTTATGGCTATTTCCATTTGTGTATCTGAACTACGTATAATGGGCGCCAAGATTCCATTCTTAAACTACTTTACTCTCCCTATGTTTTTGTACAGAGTTTTTGGCTAGGATGGGTTGTTCGTTCATGGCCATTGTTTTGGGCACTTTTGATCAGCTTTATTCTTGGGACTGCTTATTCCATTGATGTGAGTGGGTTCCTTTATCTTATCATTTATTTTCAGATTCTTATCTACCAAAAAGCCAAATCAAGTATGTCCATCTTGTCTAAACTGGCTACAGTATCCTTTTATTGGAGTGTTGAAACCACTCTTTTCATAATTAAATGTGAGATAACATTAATGATTATTGCACAGGGTCCAAATAGGTAATCAATTTTCACATTCTTTTCCTTTTCATGACCACTGCTTCCTTTGTCTCTCTTTAACCCAATATAGTTGTTAGATAGGAGTTGCATTTGCAAAACTAAAGAAGCAAGTAAACTATCGTCTTCCTTTCTTTGTCAGTGCTACTGTCACTTGAGGTTGGGGGGGTGTAAAGAAAGTAGGTTGGTAGGCTAGATAAGACACCTTTACAATGGGTTGACAGGACCTATCTTTAGAAGGGAAAATTTTTTTCCATTTCCAAACGAAATATGAACGTTTAGAATGGTTCTTGTCCAGAAAAGGTTGAAATGTTTGTATGGTTAGCATGTTTAGATAGTATAAAGACTGCTGAGAAAGTGCCAAAAAGATGTGCCTTCTGGAGTTTAAGTCCCGTTCGGTGTTTGCTGTTCTGTTTGGATACTAAATATAGGTCCTATCAATCTTTTTCTTATTCTTAATGCAGAGGAGTGTAGAGTTTCTTACTACAAGCGACAGGTTCAGGTTTTTTCTGTGAATGAAGAGTGAGGCCTTGGGGGAGGTTCGGTCCATAGCTAGCTCCAATGACCCCCCTTGGGTTTCAGTGGCTAGAGATTTTTGTAGTTATCCTTTGTTTCTTTTTCTTAATAGTTGGAGGTCGTTCTTGTGATTTTTCGTTGGCTCGTTTTGTTCTAGGCTGACTTTTTGCATTGCCCCTGGTGTATCCTTTCTATTTTCTAAATCAAAGTATAGTTCTTCATAAAAATAAGAACAAAAAGGTTGAAATGTGAAACATTTGTTATGTGAGATACTTCAAGGTTTCTCTAGGTCCCATCTTCCAAACTTTCTTCTTTCATCTTCAGTAGTTCTTCCCCATTCATTGGCTATCAAAATTGGACCAACAATTTTTCTATCACCTACAAATCCATTCTAGAAGACAGTAAACACTTTTTGCAATCTCTCTACGAAGCAATAATGTTGTTTACCAAGTTATATCTTGGTGTAAACCATCTAATATTTTTACTTCTTATAATTATACCTCTCTCATTGTCAACATCATGGATTTTATATCCCTTCTGTAAATTTCAATCATCAATGAAATTATCTCTGGTCCATAGAAAATAAAATAAAATAAATAAATTCTCTTCTATTTTTCTCACGATAATTTTTTTCGTACACGGTAGATTTTTTATAGAAAGAATTATTTACAAAATTTTGAGTTGATTTTGAATGGAATTTTGTGAAAAATAATTTAAATGATTGATTGAGGATCTAAATTGACTCCCTGGAACTTTTGAGTCATTTTTTTTCTTGTTCACCATTCTGAAATTCTACCTCCTTAATTGTCGATTGATTTTGATGTTAATATTGTGATTCAGGATGATGTAAACTAAATATTTTTGTGAGCATAGTTAAGTAATTGAAAGAAAAATTGATTTTGATTAGGAGCTTGATGGTCTTTTAACTTTTCTGTTATTTCAGCTGCCACTGTTGAGATGGAAGAGATTTGCTGTGGTAGCCGCTATGTGCATTCTAGCTGTTCGAGCCGTGATTGTTCAACTTGCTTTTTTCCTACACATGCAGGTTAAAAGTACCTCTTATTTTGAATAAATAATGATTGTTATCCATGCTCTAGTCATGTTGTGGCATGTTAATTTTTTTTTTAAATGTTTATTATATAATAATATTTTATGAGGAATATCAATATGCATGTATGTTGACTTCGTGCTCATAGGTGTATTTCTATGCACAACTGTAATTAATTTTTCTAGATTGGAAGCCAGGCCACTGATGTAAGTGTAGACGTGAGTTTGAATATGCATGTAGAAATCTAAATAAGACGGACGAATTGGGGACACAAAAATCATGTTCAATAAACAGAAAAGTTGGTGGGATCAAAAGATTAGATACTATTTGAACGGGGGTAGATAGATTGATGGCAATTTTTTACTTTTTTTCAGAGAAACAACTTCTCATTAGGAAAGAATTAAAAATTCAAAGGATACAAACTCCCAAAAGGAGTGAAAAGGAAAAATTAAAAAAAATATAAAGATTACCATATAAAAACAACCATGAACAAAAACTTTTTATAAACCTAAAAATACACTCCCCTATAAAAATGACTATTATTTACTTTTGCTACCATTTTGAGAACTTGAGAAAACTAGGGAGGGATTTCCAAACTGCTTTTTTAGCTTTTACTTTGTACTTCTTAGAAATGACGTAGTAAGCATCATTGAGCTCTTGTTTGTATTGGAGAAATCAGCTCTTTATATTCTACTCTGCAAAGAACCATTCCATCTCCCCTACTTTCTTCTATAGAGTTAATAAGAATTTGAAGGATCCCATGCGTCGATGCCTTTGACTTGCGATGTTTCGACTTCCGTAATTTCAGATTCAACTGTTATATTTGTTCCCAATGTGGTCTGAAAAGCTTCAAGAGCCATTCTTTTTGGACACTCAGAAACTTGATGAGTCACCTTACATATGAAGCAAGATGAGGGTCCTTGGTTGTAATTATTCTATTGATACGACCCTCACCATGAGATTCCACCTCTTTATTGGAAGGGCTCACAAGCTCCCCCTCCAGTTCCAAATTTGTCTCCTCCTCAACCCTTGAGAGAGTTGGATCGACCTCACATAAGGAAGTCTGATTCCACCTCACATCTTCAGATTAATTATTACTGTGGTCAAATAAATGCTCTGCTACTGTGTAGCCAATGAAAAGATTTTAAATTCGTTAATCATATAGTTTGGACTTCACCTATGGCTTCAACCTTTTGATTAAACAGAAAACTCTGTCCTTTTTTAGGCATATCACATAAGTGTTACATCAACCCACATAACTCTGTAACAGAAAACATCGTCTTTTTCAGACATCACATATGTCCAACATCAACCCACAAAAAATCTGTAATGTAGTTTTAGATATTTCACATGTATTCCAATTCCCATGTGCTCAAAATATTGATAGTTAAGTTTTACACACTAGCATTTGTGTTAAGTTGTTTCAGATCTTCTTTGTTTGGTGCACTTATATGTTTGGGGATTGACTAATATGTATCAATGTTTACAGACTCACGTGTTCCAAAGACCTCCTGTCTTTTCACGTTCCCTGATCTTTGCAACTGCATTTATGAGTTTCTTCTCGGTTGTTATAGCATTATTTAAGGTAACAATTGATTTAAATGAGAATTGAATTTCAAAAGTTTATTTGTTATCTTTTCATATTTTGTGACTCGTAAGATTTAAATTCTTGGTAAAAAATTAACATATAGCTTGAACTCATTCCATCTAATTTCTTTATTACTTAAAATGACCGTTATTGACCATTAGGTCAACCAGGGTGATTTATATTTAGTGTAATAATAGTAACATTTACTCTTTCAACTCCTAATCAATTATTCTTGTAACTTGTTATTGTACTTGAGTTTTTAGGATATACCAGATATTGATGGAGATAAGATATTTGGCATCCGTTCTTTTACAGTACGTCTAGGGCAAGAGCGGGTGGGTATTCAGTTATTCCATCTTTTTGCTCAAATTTTGGCATGAACATGTACAATCATATATCCTAGCACGATGATTTCACTTCTGCAGGTGTTTTGGAGTTGTATTTCCTTACTTGAAGTAGCATATAGTGCTGCCGTTTTAGTGGGAGTTGCATCTTCCTCCCCATGGAGTAAATGGCTAACGGTAAATCTCTAGTTCCTTAAAACGCATGCATAGACAACGTCATAGTTCTATGAAAAGAAAAATAGATTAAAAATAAAATAAAAACTGTTCTTACAACTAGTATGCAAGTAGAGATGACAAGTAACTTATATTTTTTTTCGAATATGATGTTAAAATATCATTTTGATTTTAGTCCTCTTGAACATGATCTATTTTAGTTCTTGTACTTTCGAATATCCAAGTTTAGTTTTTGTATTTTCAATAAATCTTAAACTATTGCCTACTGTTATTTATTGTTAACTTTTCAAAAAAAAAATCTCTATGTCTTTTAGTCTTTTGTCTATAAACTTAGGAATCATTTTCACATAATGTTGTTTTTGAATGAAAATTGTTACTATCATTTTACCAAGTTTATACAAGTTTGATATATATTAACTTTAGACATGACCAATTTTAATATTTATTGGAAGTATAGCACTAAAATAAGAAGTGATTTTGAAAGTTTTACAGTTACTTTGTTATGTTTAGAATTACTCCTAAATAAACATTTAATTGTTCAAAATCAATGATGACAGGTTTGAGAGTGTGATTTTGAACCTAACAAAAGTGATTTTAACTAATTTAAAATCGATCTCAACATAAGTACTTTCTAACTCATTTAATATCCTTATACATTCTTTAGGTTGTTGGACACATCACTTTGGCTTCCGTTCTTTGGATTCGTGCCAAATCAGTTGATCTGAAGAGCAAAGCTGCCATAACATCCTTTTACATGTTTATATGGAAGGTAGGAGCTTATCCTTCTAACTCTATTTGGATTCACTTTTTAAATGCTTAAAAAATATTTGTGAATGAAAAAAAAAATGTTTTAAAACCATTATTAAGAAGTCAATTCAAACAGACAATAAATAAGAAATAATTGATAGTTAAATGAGCGTCAATGCCATGATGGTAAGGTGCTCTAAGGGGTGGTCTAACTTGTAGTCTAGTAACTATAAATTTGAGATAAAATAAATGTTTATTTGTAGTTGATGTCTCCCGAAAAACGTGTGAAATAATCAATCACTCTATGAGTTTATGCTGTTGGATTCAATATTGATTCAGTCAATTTTAATAGCTATAAATTCACTTCTGAAGCATAGGAATATTTCATTGGAAAAAAGCCAGTTCTCGGAGGATAATCTACTTCGTGTATTCTTTTAAATGCTTTTGGTGGTATCAGTTTGTTATATGTTTTATTGAGGATGAGTCAACTGCTTACTTTTGGAAAGATTTCTTGGTGGGAAAGAAACCCCTAGGTATTTTATTGACCGAAATCTGGTGAGGTGGTCAACCTTCCTTCTATTATTTCTGACCATCGTGGGAGAAGGGACTTGAGCTCTTGGGTTCTGGAGGCCCTCAAAGGGGTTTCTAATAGGCCTTTCTTTTGAATTCTTTGTGCCCTTCTCCTCCTCTAAGAGCCCTTGTGTTTTCCTCTCTTTGGAGGGCTTTTAGGTCTGCTATTGCTGCAGGTGTTCCTATGTATTATCAGTTTGTTAACGAGTTTTTAACGCATTACTTCAAATCAGTTATGAGCAATACAGAATTAAACCATTTTGTATGTGGGCATTAAATATCTGATATCTTGTTGAGTACTCTTTTTAGTTCAATTGGAATCGGGTAATTTTAAGCTTCTATCTCTTGATTGATAGTGTGTCCAAACCAGTCAAACTATGTTAATTGCTAAATGTTTTTTTTTTTTTTTGACAAATAACTCCCATTTGCTTTTCGTTAGCAAAGTTTACATCTCGGTAGCTAGACATAGTCTTCTCGGTGTCTTAGATGGACTCTCTTCAAGTATCGGAGTCGAAGGAGTTTTCTATTTATTCTTCTTTCTCTTATCTTTTATAAATAGTTTGCTTTATAAACATTTGCTTTATGAAAGTTATTGTTATTATTCTTGCTTTTTTAAAAACTCTCCCTCTCTCTGACCGTCTATTGATGTTCTGGTTTGCAGCTTTTTTATGCTGAGTATTTGCTGATACCGTTTGTTCGGTGAGGGTCTGAGCAAGAATGTGATTAGGTGGAGTGTGTATTGTACAAACTCCTTGATAGAAATGGAGTAATACGTTTCTGTTAAATTCCAAGTCACAAAAGCAATCCATTAGCAATCTCCAATTTGAATAATTAGATGATTATCTTCGTAACATTTAGCTTTGGGACTGACATTGCAAAAGAGGTTAATATGGAGAATATGTTTTCTGTTGAACACTTAATCTTTCTGGATTATATCATACGACATGCATAAGGTCTTGTGGTCTTGTATTTAAAATTGTGACCAAAATTGAAATTTAATGGGATGATGTACATAGAAGTCATAACCAATCATGAGGGGTACTACATGCATTACAAAATTCACACGAATATCATAATAATAATTTAATAACATGCAAAAAAAAAAAAAAAAAAAAAAAAAAAAAAAAAAAAAAAAAAAAAAAAAAAAAAAAAAAAAAAAAAAAAAAAAAA
>NW_019272033.1:1086085-1089494 GCF_002738345.1 Cucurbita maxima | reverse complement strand
AAAAAAAAAAAAAAAAAAAAAAAAAAAAAAAAAAAAAAAAAAAAAAAAAAAAAAAAAAAAAAAAAAAAAAAAAAAAAAAAAAATCACAAAGAACGTGACAATTTCATTTGATCTTAACTTGTAGGCATTCTAATAGTAAGTTCATTTACTATATTTGCTTAAACTAGTGTTTAACAACGATAAAGTGCCTCCTAAACTTAATTTTAATGTAATCTAATTTCACCTATGAATTTCATGCCTTCAAAATATCTAATTTAAAACTCATCATGGAGTCATATAATGATAAATAATCTTAATCGGTAAAAATAGTAACTAAATTGACTTTTTTTTTTCTTTTCTTCTCGAGAACAGTCCAAAAGGGTTAAGGGTCCTTGTGGAATTTAAATGGTAGTTATAGTAGTCTTTGTTGGGCTGGTTGTGCGTGGCAAGTTAGATAAACACGACTCTCAACAATGGTATGATATTTTCTACTTTGAGTCTAAGCTTTTATGACTTTGCTTTGGACTTCCCAAAAAACCTCATACCAATGAAGATATATTCATTTACTTATAAACTCATGATCATTCTCTAAATTAGCTAATGTAGGACTCACTCCCAACAATCCTCAACACTACATAGATGGGTTTCGTGGATCGTGGGCTACTAGATCTCGAGTCGGTTAGATTGATATTTTCGATGACTCGCTAGAGACCTTGTGATTTCGACTATGACATTATATATGCAGCTCACTTAGTTACACAATTAATCTCTCCGCTAATGTTAATAAACATTAAATATAAACTCAAGAAAAAAACACTATTACATTTAAAATCAAGTTGTAAACCGAGAACAAACGTTGAGGAGCAATTGTTGGGTGGTGTTGTCAATCCCAAATTTGTAGGAGAACCATGGGGCGGACAACAATGTGAGCATCTAATTTTGTTGCCTCACAAAGTTATTCATACAACCATGTTATGCACACTCCACCCCGATTATATCGTCCTCTACAACTTCAAAGTATGCTAAGAGTAGTAGAAACATCATAGACATAAGGTTGTTTTAATTACGAGAGAATTAACTCCCATCAATTAAGTGCACATGTATGCTCGAGCATACCTCACAACAATATCCTCATCTGCATCGTCATTTGGCCTTGAGAATTGAAATGCTAACCAGGGTAAGCTTAATCTCGAGTCCTTAAAAGAATTGAAATGAATGACACATATGTACTCATAGTTCGTCAACCTTGCAATAGGCTCACCATCTATGGACAATCCAAGCAAGAGCTCCACGTCTTGTATAGTGATAGTATACTCCCAACCATATGTGTGAAACATACATGTTCTTAGTCTTGTCTCAACAAATGCAATAATGAAATGTTAGTTTAATTCGATGAAACTTAATCTTTGTCACTCTTAAAAAAAATTTCAACAAGTTGTATTGGCGGTAATAAGATAATGCAATAAGACTTCGAACGACATGATGCAATTATTTATAATAAAAAATAATAATTTTGATTATTTTATTTACCGTATAATACATAATATTAAGAAATAATTAAAGGTTGACAATAATCTCCCATTTTTATATACAATAGATAATAAATATAAATTAGAGAGTTTCCTACCAAATATACCAATTCTCTTTATTATATTTTATTTTACCTTTTCCACTCTTTTTGAAATATTTTGGTTTCGTCTTCGTGGAAACCCTAAAATTGAAACCCACTTCCCAAGTTTTGCTGTTAAAAATTCCCTTCGGCTGCGCCTTTGTCTTAGTCAATTCTCTCCTCCAGACCTTGCACTCCAAGAAATCAGTGTGCTTTATAACCTTCTGTTTGGAGCTTTGACTATTCATTGTCTGGAAATGGCGGATTCTGTAGACGGAGCTGCGAAGGCTGTCTCTGAATTGGCATTGGGTTCCGCTTCTGCGGCTTTAGACATGGCCGACTCTGCTCCAAGTGCTGAAGAAACTATAAGCAAGAAGTGAGTGTTCTGTTGAATTTTTGTTCATTGGTGCGTTTTTAGCTAATGTGTGGAAATGGATGTTAGAGTTAACTTATTTGTAGCTGGGTTTAGTCTTAGTCAATAGATAGGTTAAATTTGATTATGTCATTGCCATTTTTGTTCTTTTAGTTTTGTTATTAGTTGGGTAGTTTTTCGTCGAAATTACGACTTTTGAAGTTGTAGGGTTTTAACCTTGTAATGTTTTCAGTGCACGCAAGAAGGAATTAAAGATGAAGCAGAAGGAAGAGGAAAGGAGGCGTAAGGAGGAATTGAAGGAGAAAGCAAAGCAGGTACTAGCAATTACAAATGGAACACCTATAGATTCAAGTGTTTAGAATGCATTATTTAAGAATAGAGCTGGGTGAAATAATTATCCATTCTCGAATGAGAATATCAAATATGGTGCCTCTAATTGGCAGTTAGTTTAATAACTATACTTGTATGCAAGGAAACGAGTTGTAAATTCTGTTGGCCAGATTTCATGTTTTAATGTTATTCTTGACTACCACTACAGAAAGAACTTTGCGACTGAAATGTATTTATGTACCAGGAAGCATCCCAGAATAAGAAATCTGTAGCGGTAGATGATGAAGAAATGGACCCCACGGTACAACTATTAAGTTCTTATTTTGACTTCTACTTCAGAACTTTTAGAATCGTTGTCATACTGATTTTTCTCCCCCAATTGGCTTGTGTTTCCAGCAATATTTTGAAAATAGGCTGAAATATCTTGCATCTCAGAAGGCAGATGGTAAAAATCCATATCCTCACAAGTTTCAGGTTTCAATGTCTCTCCTTGAGTATATTGAGAAATATGGAAGTTTAAACAATGGTGATCATCTTGAGGAAGTCATGGTTTCTCTTGCCGGTAACTAGAACCAAACTGATACCTTTTTCGTGATTCTTTTTGTTGATATCCCAATCATTTTCTCATATCTGTTTCTTTTTTCTTCATTTAAGGGAGAATAATGAGCAAAAGGTCATCCTCCTCGAAGTTGTTATTTTATGATCTCCATGGTTCTGGAGCTAAAATCCAAGTTATGGTGGATGCACGGTATGGAACTATTTTGTATTTCTCGCTACTTTAATTCGATAGTACTAGTTATGAATATTAAGGGTCGTCTTAATATCGTTCTTGTTTCCTATTTTCTGTTTTTATTTGTTTCTCATTTCTCATTTCTCATTTCTTGTTTTTTAAGAGCTAAATACAAAAAACATGTTTGATAACTATTTGTGTTTTATTTATGTTTCTTGTCTCTTTGAAAAGGAAAAAAAAAAAAAAAAACAGAAATGCGTTTGATAATTGTTTCTTATTTTTTTTAGTTTAATTAAAATTTAATGCATGTAATATAATAAAATGTATAACATGCATTAAAACAAATAAAAATCTACAGTTTCAGCCCCCCCCCCCCCCCCCCCCCCCC
>NW_019272033.1:1052692-1085696 GCF_002738345.1 Cucurbita maxima | reverse complement strand
CCCCCCCCCCCCCCCCCCCCCCAAAAAAAAAAAAAAAAAAAAAGAAGTTTTTTTAATAAAATTTATCTTCCAAATGTTATTCAAATTTAATTCGCAATGTCAAATCTCATTCTGACCAATTCACCTTAAATGATGTCGGCTGACATGAGTTAGTTTAATTAGACTAATTTGTACACAAACTTTGTAAATTTTTAATGATCATCAATTTATTGGATACCATGCTATTGATATATATATTTTTATGTCGACTTGGTAACGAGCCATTTATTGGATATCATGCTTATAACATATATATCTCTGTGTGTCAACTTGGTTATTAGCCATTTATTAGAGTAGAGATAATTGAGCATACCCACATTTATTTAAATCAGTAGTAAACTTTTTTTCCCTTTAAAATGCATGTGTTTTTCATTAGACATATGTATACATACACACACATAAATATTCATGATTGTACATTATAATAAGAGAAAGTTATTTAAGTTCTTGGGAAATGAAATGACATAACATCTGTATTTTAACTTTCTAGATTCCATACAAATTTTAATTTTGTAGATCCTATCAAACCACCCAATATGGCCTATCTTTTATGAATTTGAAGTGCATGTGCACCAAAGTTGTTGTCAAGTCTTATTTTGTGCTTTTTATCCATTGAAACCTACTTGGCTCCTATTTTTGTTCTTCAATTCAATACAAAGGTTATACTATTTCCACTTTAATGATGCAGTAACTCAGAGCTAGATGAAGCTGAGTTTGCAAGGTTTCATGGTGCTGTCAAGCGTGGCGATATTGTTGGTGTCACTGGGTTTCCAGGTTGGGCTGCAAGGATGGGCTTCACCTTTTTTTTCCACTAATAATTTCTCTATATTTTGCAGAAGTCTAGTTTATGATGTTTGTTCTTCAATTGTCTTTTTCCTTTTTAGTCCCTTATGTGTGCTATCATAATTTGAGAGAGAGAGAGAGATCCATGGCTTGACGTTTTATTCCTTGAGCTTCTCATTTCTTTCTATTACGTTACTTTTATGAATACAGAAAATTTATTTTCTGGAGTAAGCTTAATATGTTCTATTCTTGCAGGAAAAACAAAGAGGGGAGAGCTCAGTATTTTTCCAAAATCATTTATTGTCCTATCTCACTGTCTGCATATGATGCCAAGGCAGAAGGCGGCCCAAGGGTCTGAGAATGCAAATTTGAAGGTAATTGAACCTAGTTTTTATGTCTGGGTTATTTGGATGGCTTCTCATTGTGTTCTCATTTTTGGTTCAGAAAAATGACGCATGGGTCCCAGGTTGTACCAGGAATCCTGAAACCTATATTTTAAAAGACCAGGTAACTATTCTATTTGTGTTGCGCACTTCCTTTTGTTTACTTACGGGAACATCTGTTTTGTTTTATCTTTTTCTATTTTTCTTGGGTGGAAAAGTTGCACTTTTATGATCAGTATTTTAAAAAAGCCCTCTCAGGCGAGCACAACACACGCCTATGCATGGGTCTGGTGCGAATAAAAATTGTGCTTTCACCACATTCTAATCTCCATTTGATATTGCATTTCTGTCTCCATAGACGATATTCTCTTAGGATTAAGTCTTGTAATTCGGATTTCAAAATGGATTTTCTAATGGAAGTCTTGGCTTGAAAGCCGCCGGCTTGACTATTAAACGTTCCAGGTTCAGATAGTAATTAACAAGCTTACTTTTGGTTTACGAACGGCTTGGGAATTTTCACATAAAAACTTGTATGCCCCTCATGACAACTGCGGTTTGTTTATTTGTCTTCTTTGAACCCAAGGACACCTGGACAACCTATATAACATATCCTGTTCTAGTTAAAACACTTATTAGTTATTCCACTCCCTCTAGAAACTTTATAAAAGGTCTACAAGATCTATGATCACAAGAACAATATTAGCATAGCGGTTGAGGAAAGATTAAAAAATTCAAAGAAATACAGTAAACTTAGAATTTGAGAGGATATTTCCACAAGGCAGCAGCAAAAACTATTAGATCCTAATTACTTCCCATTGTCCTCCAACATCCAGGAAAATCCTTCAAGCTTTTTCCAACCAATGTACCTCCGGTAGAAGCCAACTTTCGTTATGATCCAAAGAACTTTTTGAAGCCAATTTTCTTGATGATTAAGGAAAGTATAAAAATTAGGGCCACCAATTTTGTGGTTGTATAATCGGAGCAATAAAAAAAGCCACTAAACAGAAACAAAATATTTACATTAAGAGACTCCAATTGTTCAACATTAAGGATAACTGATAATTACAAAAAAATATGTTTGAAGAAACCACCCGAAGAGGCATTGAAGTACACTCTAACCTCCTTAGAACCCTCTATTATACCGTTAAAAATATCCTTTTCTCTTGAGCCACCCACCTAACCACCTAACCCAAGAATCTGTTTAGCATGTTTATTCAAGGTTGAATATTGGATACTGCATGATTGGGTTCAACTCTAAATTTGAAGGTTTCTGGTTATATTTGTTAAAAGTCAACCTTTAGATTTTATGTGTCTACATGAATTTGCGTCCAACATTGAATTTTAAGGTTGCTTAAGATTTTTGTTAAAGTATATCAATTTTCTTGGTAGTGACTTCAATTCTGATACAACTTTGGAAGTACCGAATGAGTTATAGGTTGTTTGAGATTTGTAGCTAGCACATCAAGTCATTTCAATTCTGTAATTTTTTGGACACCATTAATCAAATTTCTAAATAATAAACTAACTATACGTACCGCCATTCCCTCGAATTACATTTGTTATGAACATTCATACAGCTTTTGATTGTACCATGAACATCTCAATCTCTCTGATTCATGCATTTTCTCCCAACTATATACAACATTTTAATTGCTGACACTCTGTCCCTGGGTTTGTTGAATTCTCATCCTTGGTTAAACATTTTGAGACAATGTCTTCCAAATATTATGGTATTGATGTGTTCAATTTCATAATTCCAGGAAACTCGTTATCGTCAACGATATCTGGATTTGATGTTAAATTTGGAAGTGAGGCAAATATTCAAAACCAGAGCTAAAGTAATCCAATATGTTAGGAAGTTTCTTGATGATCTCGACTTCTTGGAGGTTTGTTTACAATTGACAATTGAAATTTATGATTTTTGATTAAATGTGCCTGTAATTTTTTTATAATTTTATTTTTTTTCTTAATGTCTTAACCCTTAGGTTGAAACACCAATGATGAACATGATTGCTGGAGGAGCAGCAGCCCGTCCATTTGTGACCTTCCACAATGATCTTAACATGAAGTTGTTTATGCGTATTGCACCTGAACTCTATCTTAAGGAGTTAGTTGTTGGTGGGTTAGATCGTGTATATGAGATAGGGAAGCAATTTAGAAACGAGGGTATTGATTTGACTCATAATCCTGAATTCACCACCTGTGAGTTCTACATGGCGTTTGCTGACTACAATGATTTGATGGAGCTCACTGAGAAGATGCTAAGTGGTAATTTTTAAACTTCAGATTTTGCATGCATATTAACTCATATGGATTCTCCACCATCGCCTTTCCTAATTTCCATCTTTTTCTACTTGTATCTATTCTTCTCTGACATTGTTGACCTTAAATAGGGATGGTGAAGGAGCTTACAGGGGGTTATAAAGTAAAATATCATTCAAATGGGCTTGATAATGATCCGATTGAGATTGACTTCACTCCCCCTTTCAGGTTTGTTTGCAATAATTTTGTTTAGCCCGTGTTTAAACTTGCACTGCGCTGACCAGAATCTTATATTAAATTATCTTGATTTTTTTTTTAACTTACTGCAGGAGGGTTGACATGATAGAGGAATTAGAAAAGATGGCAAACCTTGATATACCCAAGGACTTATCCAGTGATGAAGCTAATAAATATCTTAGAGCGGCATGCCAGAAGTTTGAAATCAAATGTCCTCCACCTGAAACAACTGCTCGCTTGCTGGATAAAGTAATCCTCTTTATCTTATGATTTTATCTTTTGAAGCTAATCTTGTTTGGCTAAGAAATATTATATAGTAAGATACGGAAATACATGGGAAGAGAAGACAAGTAGTTCTTATTTCTGGAAAATGTACACTAGTTCATTTTTCTCAACAGTATTTTAAAAGTAATTATTTTGGCAGCTTGTGGGGCACTTCCTAGAAGAAACATGCGTGAATCCTGCTTTCATCATCAACCATCCGGAGATTATGAGTCCCTTGGCAAAGTGGCATAGAGCAAGACCTAGTCTAACTGAACGTTTTGAATTGTTCATCAACAAACATGAAGTATGCTTCCAAAACTTAATAATACTCTGTTTTCTGGTCTTTCTTCATCATACACGTGTCTGCTTGTGCGTGCCTTCTGTTTCTGCTGTTAACATTTGATGACTACTCAGGTATGTAATGCGTACACTGAATTGAATGATCCTGTGGTACAACGCCAGCGGTTTGCCGAACAACTTAAGGTATCTTACCCTGTAATAAATAGACAACTACAGTATTGAGTTATAAAACCTTCTGAAATCTAAATGACAATTTGTTGGCTTTTATTGTGCTTGTTTTTTTTTTAATAGGACCGACAGTCTGGTGATGATGAAGCAATGGCTTTGGATGAAACGTTTTGTACGGCACTCGAGTATGGATTGCCTCCTACTGGTGGCTGGGGAATGGGTATTGATAGGCTAGCTATGTTGTTGACGGATTCACAGAACATTAAGGTTTGTGCTTCACACCTCTCTTTTTTGTGTGACCTCGATTGGCTGCTTGATCTGGTAAATGCGTACTCCTCAAATCTCTCTCTTTTTTTTTTCTTAAACTGTTCTTTTTGTGAAAATAGGAAGTTCTTCTCTTCCCAGCCATGAAGCCCCAAGATGAACCACCAGCCCCCAAAGGTACATACTATATTATTCCTGGTCTCTAGCTATTAACTTACTTTGATTATCAGTATTTTGATGAGGCCTATACCTAAAAACGGAACCTGTTTAATCTTTCTAATCCTTCAGTTTTTTTTTTTTAAATGAAAAATGGCATTAATTGAAGCCTGAATTAGAGGAGGATCTTAATCCCTGTTTCATATTGTTATGCTCTCAGATGTATTGTTGGTTCATTCTGCGCCTTGTGAGAGTTTTTTATGATAATTTCGTTTATTTATTTATTTTTGTATTTTCAGCCTCAACTGGAGTATAGGTATGATCACATTATGAGGAAATCCAAGAGGTTTGTTTGCGGTCAGGCAGTTATTTTAGGACGTCAAAAAATTTGGGTCGTATTGTTTAGCCTCCCTGCTGCTGGAGCAGGGATTTGTTGGACACATTTAACATGTATGAAATTGTTCTCGTCTTTTATAATATTATCATCATTACAATTTTTTGTGAATGCATAATTTTTTAAATAGACACCTTAAATTCTTTCGAAATGCTCTTGCTATCATCCTTCTGGATACGATATAACCCAGAATCAAACTTGGGCCGAATGTCAAAACTCATTTGAGAAAGCTGAGCTAATCTCAGCAGATTGTTCTTTTCTGAGATCTGGTTTAGGATTGAGTCTTTTTAATCCTTTAAGCTATGGAGAAAGGCTCTAGCCTGGCTATTCTGCCTAGTGCATGTACTATATTAATGAAGATGGACCATGAGTTTGATCCAAACTTAGAATTATGCTTACTTTTTATAATTTACACATTTTGTCCCATGATTAGTTCAGAGAAAATAACCATTTATTTTAGAGATCTCGATTAATGATATAGTTGTAATGTTTTATTATATTCGTTGAGAATGGATTAGTGTTTTGTGTAGTGTAGTACAAGATCGAAAAGAATGTATATTGTTCCTAGTCTTACAAAGAATCTGTACCACTCTTGCCTATACAACTCTAATAATGCTTTATTGAATAGAACATATGCTCCAAGTGAATGTCAAAGGTGTTGATTCTTTCATGATAACAGACTCGTGAAGAGAAGTATTTGACCATCTTACCTATTTTCACCACAAAAATTAGTGGGAATAAGGAGAGAGTGATGGAATAAAAGATCCATAGAAGTGGAAGAAAGAGCTATTGGAAAAGGATACAAAGGTGAACGAACTAGGGTGAGTATAAGAGTTAAGAGAAGGAAAAAAAAAAATTGAGATGGTAGGAAATGAATCCTTCTTCCAAGGAGAGGATAAAGGTATGCATATTGTGATTGGTCGAATCTCCCACCTCGAACATGACCCTCCATCTAATTTCTAAACCACTTTTCCATTCTAAAAATCATGTGGAAAGCAATCTTGAATTGTGGCGTTAAATCGGTCAAAAATCTGACTTGAATCCAACTAAATTGAGATTAACCTCTCATTTATGGAGAATGAAGGGTATTTTTTTTTTTTTTTTCCATCAAGAGAGATGCTTGTGGACCTTCTCCAATTGGACTGTTCTTGAATTTTTATAATTAGTATCACATTCTTTTGTTCCCAATTTCACCCAGTAGAAAGTTAAACATTTTGAAACACAACCAACCATTTATCGATTACCTTTGACTCATTATAACGTAAGTTTACCATGAATAATGTGTTGTACAAAGTTGACAAATTGAAAGTTATTGTGATAATAACTAGCCACCTACCACATTAAAAATGATCGTTTTCAATTTTTTTTACATTGTCACATCTATGAATAGTAATTACATATAAAATGAGGTAAAGTTAAATCGAATTTTTTCAAAACAGAGAAGTCGCCTAAATATAAAAATATTTCTCCAATTTGATAAATGTGTTAGTTTGTTCGAGAGAGTTTTGATTTCTTTTTCTTCCAAATAAGAAATAAAAAGTAAATAATCAAACACAAGGCTTGAATGCTTGTTTTTGGATTTGCTTTCATTCTACCTTTGAATGAAATAAAGTGAAAGAAGTGGTGAATCCTAGGAATTGTGAATGTGATTAGTGTGTCTGGCAAATGGATATGGATATCTCTTTTTTCTTCACTTTTTCTCTAAAATATCATTTCCATTTGAAAAGTGAAAAAGGAATCACATTTTCACGTGGGCGGTTTGGCTTGTTTCAAAATTACAATTCTTCGAATCGTAATAAAAATCTAAAACTCAAAAAATTGTGCTGGGAGTTCTAACGATCCATGGTCAAAATTCAGATCAAGACTTGAAATTTGGATTGAATACTTGTGTGTCCCGACCTTTCTTTACGACATGGTCATGTTATGTACTTCTTGCTTTTGAGAGTGAATGACTATTTTCATAGATGAACAAGAGTAATTTCAACATGTTTTGTCCTCACTCATGCATCCTAGAATAAATCTCAAGACGTCATTCAATATAGAATTACTCGAAGTACAAAATGTTTATCTTTCAAGTTTCTATAATTAAGCCACTAAAAAGAAAAGTGTAACTTAATGGTATAAGTAGTAACTTTCTGTGAGATCCCACGTCGATTGGAGAGGGGAACGAGTATCAACTAGGACGCTGGACCCAAAAGAGGGTGAATTATGAGATCCCACGTCTGTTGGAGAGGAAAACAAAACAAGGTTGTGGAAACATTTCCCTAACAGACACACTTTAAACATCTTGAGGGGAAACTCGAAAGGAAAAATCCAAAGAAGACATATTTGCTAGCGGTGAGCTTGGATGATTACCATTCTAATTTTCTTAAGCTTTTTAATTTTTTTAAATTTTTTTTATCTATCCTTACGGAGCGTAAATAATTATGAATTTTCTAATAAAATAAAATCATACCCATAATTTTATGTTATTTGTAGCCTAAGATATTGATAGTACAAGATATTTTATTTTATTTAATAGAATTATTTAATATTTCTAAAGTATTAAAAGCAACTTGAAGGGGAGAATTTTCTATTTTTTCCTTTTACCTCTTTCATTGGTATTAGATTTTTAATTTTACTAATGCATTTGACTTTAATTATTAATTCTTAATTTAGATTATAATTAATTAATTGCAATTTCATGGTTAGGCCACCCCTTTTGGCGTTTTTTTATTTAATTATTAACAATTAATTTAAAATTAAATTATAATTTTCAGTTAGATTCAATTTCTTCTGCCATTTTTGATTATATAATTTAAATAATATATTTTATTACAATTATAAGTAGAAGTTTAACTCAAAATTTTTTATTACAAGTCAACCCACAATAAAAAATAAAAAAAATAAAATAAAAAAAAAATCAAATTGATTTTGGTTTGGCACGTTTTTTTAATAACTATAATTAAATCTCAAAATCTCTTTTTTTTCCCATTTTCTACACGTGTGAATGGGAAAGGAATTACAATAAATTTTTAAATAGATAAAAATAAAAAAAAATAAATAAAAAAGTCAAAGGATGAAGTCATAAGAATAAGTCCCATTTCTCATAAAAATAAAAATAAAAATAAAAAAAGAAAAAAAGAAAAAAAGAAAAAACCAAAATTTCAACAAAATCAACTCTCAACTTGATGAATTATTGAACTAAATCTCAAAATTTTCTTGAAAATAATAATAATAAAAAAAACAATTATTGAGAGTTAAGTCATCATATGTTTGTTTGATTCCCCAAATTAAGTCAACAGCTTTGCCGTGGAGGCTTGCCTCATTTTTCTAATTTTTTTTCTTCTTACTTTCGTAGGTTTATATGCGTTCGATTATGGTTAATTATTAACGAACAAGATAGTCGGTCTAATCTTTACCCTCAATTTCTTCTAGTGAGTTTTTCTCCTTATAAATATTTGATAGAATCAGGGTCAGCCAAAGACGAAGGAAAAGATTGAGAATACCCTCGTCTTAAAAAATAAAAAAAATATACATATTGTTTTTTCCTCGATTAGGGTTTTATTAAAATTTGGTTGATTCTTACTTTAATGTGTCTATACACGTTTGGATATGGTTTGTTAATGAACAGATCATTGGTCTAATCTTTGATAGAATCATAGATAGAGCCAAAAACAAAGAAAAAAGACTGGAAATACCCGTCCTTCAAAAAAAAATTTATGTTTTGTTTTAAACGTCAATCTTTTAATACCGTAAAGATAAACATAAATGAGAGAAGTCAATTTTTAATATCGTAAAGATAAACATAAATGAGAGAAGTCAGGTTGAGTTTTTTTATTTTTTTATTTTATTTTTATTATATTCTTACATGTGTCATCACTTCTTTCAATCCTGTCATCAATGATAATATCGAAAAATTTATAAGACTTCTTAGATAACATAAAAACTAAATGATTATGAGGTAGAATTCGTTAGGGGTATTCAAAAAAAAAATCTGACTACTCGAAAAACTCGTTCAACTCAACTCAATTCATATATTTTAGAGTAAGTGATGAACTTATTTGAATTGGACTGAGTTAAATTTAAATAATTGAAAATCTTATGAATTGAGTTAGTTCCTGTTTCACTAAAATGGGATGGAATAGAACTAACTTGAATTTATTATTAGTTTTAAAATACATAAATTCTTTCGGAAGAAACTCAACTCCAAATTTTAATAAAAAATGACATAAACAAGTCGAATCAACCTAACCCAAAAAAATTTATGATGGATCGAATTTAGATTGAAAATTTTGTAACCGAACAATTGAGTTGGATCTAAAAAAATGTCTCAACTCAATCCAACATAATCGACGAAGATTCCAAGACAGTGAGTGGTGAAGTGGAAAATCTCATCACATGCCTCTTGCAATCATTATTATGATCCTCTCTACATTTTGGTCAACATTTGGGTAATGTCTTAAATTATTTAATTATTTATTTATTTAAGAATAATATTAATTTTTAGAAGCATTTAATTAATTGCTTTCGAAAAGAATTGTGTGGTTAATAATTGATGTGGGTAGCTGCAAGTGGAATACTGTGGGGTTTTTAATTGATAGCAAAATGAAGAATAAACTTCTCCACATGCTTTTGTGTGAATATTCCCATGGCGGTGCTATTAATAAAAATCAAAAATCATTTTCTTTTTTTAATTTATACTAATATTTTTCATTAAAATAAGACGACCAATTTCATTACCTGAACCTATCGGTAATGAACAGATTCTTGTATGGAATCTCGTTGGTCACTCTTGTGGTAATTTTTAGAAACCATTCAACAAACCAGTTTCAAAAATTAAAAAACAATCTTTCAACCCGATTAAAAAGAAGCAAAATAATGTGAGATGACGTATACATGATTTGACACGAAATTCTTTTCGATAAACTTCACGAAGTGATCGAGAAGACATTGATGATGGGCATTGAAAAGCTTTGCTTGCATAGTTCACTTTGAGTGGCACTACAAGAGTACTTTTATAGAAAAGACATTCAACACCCAAAAGGCCAACCTTTGTTAGTGGGACTTATGTACCTTCCATGTTATTCCACTCTTCTTCAAACTCTCTCCCTCATTCCAAGTATTCAAAATTGCATACCCCTCGAATGATTTCGATATGAACATGAATATACGTTTTAAAGTTGAGAACAATATCAATTTTCTTTTTGATCTTATATTTAAAGATATAGGTCGAGACCCTGAATAAGATGGAGAATCCCTATTTAAACAAGGAATGGAGGAAGAAATAGGGAGAAATTTCTCATCCCGTTTTGTCAAAGACAGGAATGAGAATAACATTTATAATGACTCAAGTCCACCGCTAGCAAATAATGTCATTTTTGGGGTTTTCCTTTCGAATTTCCTCTTAAGGTTTTTAAAACGTGTCTGCTATAGGGAGAGGTTTTCACATCCTTTAGGGACTCAACGTCCTCGCTACTAAGATCTCACATCGGTTGGGCAGGAGAACCAAACATTCTTTATAAGGGTGTAGAAACTTCTCCCTAGTTTGAAGGGAAGCCCGAAAGGGAAAGTCCAAAGAGGACAATATCTACTAGCAGTAGGCATGGGCTGTTACAACATTCCTCGTCATCGTCCCACCATATGTACATCTCTCTATTTATGTTGTGAAAAAATGGTATTGATAAAAAATACTGATAAGACGTCGACCATACAAACATAAAACACACATTAAGTAAATATGGAGATCGATGACTCATTTAATAAAACTTTTTGTGGTTTTTCTTCTAGCTCGATCAAAATCTACATATTGTTTCGTGATTGACGAAAGACTTTCACTTTTTCTTTTAATTATTTATTAAACAAAATCCATAGATGGAGATAGGATTTGGTTGGAGTGTCATGTTATCCCCAAACAATCCAACCCATAACAATACAAGAATCTCCACTACGAAGGAAAAAGATGTGTAAAGCCATAACATCAAACACAAAAATGGTGGACAAAAGGTGGTGGAGGAGCTAGGGTTTCTTTGGTGGGAATAATTCCCTTTTTATTATTTTTATTTTTAATAATTGTGATAAAGAGAGATTAATTGTTTTTAAGTTATGATCACATAGTGGATGCTCTCATGCTCCAATTACCTAAAGCATTACCTAAAAGGAAGATGTAGGACAATGTACAAAGCTACGTGGCCAACTTTTCATAAAGGTTTTTTATTCGATCATGATATGAACTAAGAGACATCAATCATACAATATACTTCGATGAAAATGTAAAGAAAATGTTGTTGAAATTATCAAAAGATATTTCAGTTCATGTCACATAGGAAGAATGAAGTTTCATTGTTATAAATTTTGGGTGGTTAATTTAGCGTTATTATATTTCAATAATATGTTTAAAGGTTTTTTATTTAATTAAGGTTACATTTACGTAATGGTTAATTACGGTCATAAAGTATGAATGTTACAACTCTTGGAATGCCTTTAATCGTTTGATTTTGAGGCTATATAAAGCCTTGTATGTTGTATTTGTAAGTAGACTTGGAAAATATAGCCAACGAAACATTTGTGCTTTCTTTAGCCAATGACTAAGTTTCTTTGCAATTCTATGTAGTTTAGGTTGCACGTAGAATCATTCAAGCTCGATATGATCAATCTTGTTTGTGGAGTGATTTGAATCTCAAACAAGTGTTCTTGCCTTGAGATATTCGATCAACAAAGTAATCTGAATCGTACTGCTTTATAATGATTTCCATATTATTTGGGTAGATTCCATATCATATCAATTCTCTTAAACTTTGATGCTTAATTTTTTTGTTCATAAGTTAAAAAAATTAGACTTTTGTAATTCTTAAAGTTCGTAAACCTAAATTTATAAAAACTTGAAGTCATGTCGTCTTTATGAGAGGTATGAATCGTATTTTTGGAGGAGTAAGGGCATTACATAGTCGTTGAATGCCTAGAACGTTTGTTTATTATTTGAGATTTCTAACATTTAGCATATATCCCGACTAGTACGATCATGTCACTAATTATATGGTTGACTACCTATGACATAATATTAAAACCCCTTGAAAGATTATTAATGATATCTCTAAATACAATGTCGTAAAAGTTGCTATTCAAATGTCTATATTATATAGATAGATAGAGAGAGAGATTTGCTAGCTCAAAAATGAACCCCAAAAAAACTTTCCAACTATAAACGCCTTTTTTTCCCTCATTTTTTTAGGAAAATTAAAAAAAAAAAAAAGGAACAGGAACCAAAAGACATCAATCATACAATATACTTCAATGAAGATGTGAAGAAAAGGTTGTCAAAATTATCAAAAGATGTTTCAATTCATGCCACGTTCAAGAAGAATGAAGTTTGATTGTTATAAATTTTGGGTGGGTTACAATTTAGAGTTATTGTATTTCATTTATGTATTTTAAGACTTTATTTACTATAGGTTACAATTAGATAATGGTTAATTATGATCATTAAGTATGAATGTTACCACTTTTGGAATGCCTTTAATAGTTTCATTTTGAGGCTATATAAAGCCAAATATGTTATATGTGTAAGAGACTTGAAAAATATAGTAAAAGAAGCGTTTGTGCTCTTCTTTAGCCAATGGCTAAGTTTCTTTGCAATTCTATGTAGTTTAGGTTGCATGTAGAATCATTCAAGCTCGACATGATCAATCTTGCTTGTGGAGTGATTCGAATCTCAAGCAAGTGTTCTTGCCTTGAGATATTTGATCAACAAGAATCATTCAAGCTAGACATGATCGATCTTGCTTGTGGAGTGATTCGAATCTCAAACAATGTTCTTGCCTTGAGATATTCGATCAACAAGGTAATCCGAATCTTACTCCCCTTGAAGTGGTTCCATATCTTATCATTTGGTATCAGAGCTTAAGGCTCAAGATCGGATATATGTTTCCTTTGCATTTCTTTTCAATTTGTTTTTATCTTTTTAGTTTTTAATCGACCCAAAATAAAAAAAATCAAATCTGGGCTCTACTAGAAAATTTGAGAGGTGAGGATGAGAGATTCATTTGTGTAAATGAGTGCAAACAGAGTGGCCTAAAATTCCTTGAGTGTATACACGTGAGAGAGTGTTATGAGGTCCTTTGTATTTCCATAACTTATTTTTTGCAGCAAAGTTTCACAAATAGATTCGAGGACGAATCCTCTTGAAGAAGTGGAGAATGATATGAACCAAAAGACATCAATCATACAATATACTTCAATGAAGATGTGAAGAAAAGGTTGTCAAAATTATCAAAAGATGTTTCAATTCATGCCACATTCAAGAAGAATGAAGTTTGATTGTTATAAATTTTGGGTGGGTTACAATTTAGAGTTATTGTATTTCATTTATGTATTTTAAGACTTTATTTACTATAGGTTACAATTAGATAATGGTTAATTATGATCATTAAGTATGAATGTTACCACTTTTGGAATGCCTTTAATAGTTTCATTTTGAGGCTATATAAAGCCAAATATGTTATATGTGTAAGAGACTTGAAAAATATAGTAAAAGAAGCGTTTGTGCTCTTCTTTAGCCAATGGCTAAGTTTCTTTGCAATTCTATGTAGTTTAGGTTGCATGTAGAATCATTCAAGCTCGACATGATCAATCTTGCTTGTGGAGTGATTCGAATCTCAAGCAAGTGTTCTTGCCTTGAGATATTTGATCAACAAGAATCATTCAAGCTAGACATGATCAATCTTGCTTGTGGAGTGATTCGAATCTCAAACAATGTTCTTGACTTGAGATATTCGATTAACAAGGTAATCCGAATCTTACTCTCCTTGTAGTGGCTCCATATCTTATCAAACACTATTCTATTTTCCCCATATTTGCTGTCCTAATCACTCCAACCTAAGCTTAAATTTGTACATTTATTAAAAAAGGAAAAAAAATGATATAAAAAACCCCACAATTAAAGGGTTCATTTGGCAAATTGGCTTTATTCAAATTTTGAGGGGTCAATTTGCAAAGAGGAAAATGACTCTTATATTCCATCTTTACCCTTTATAATGTTCACAATTTCATTGGCCCATATTTTTTTTTATCAGGTGCGTTTATTTATGCTGAAACTCGAGATATATCAAAGTTTATACGTAATTCAAACCGGTTTAATCACAAATTTCATCTATAACCATTTGATTGGGTCTCTGGATCATTAAATATTAAATAATTACATAAATTTTTAATTCTGTATATTTTTAAATTTAAAAAATGTCTAATAAATCTTTTAGACGCACGATTGAAAATACCTTACATAAATTATGAAACTTTAAGGGGTTAAACTTGTAATTTAATTATAATAATTATTTTCTAAAATTTTAAAATTGATGTATTTCTAAGGAGCGGTTATTATTATTATTATTATTATTATTATTATTATTATTATTATTATGAATGGTGAGTTGATTCAAAATAATAATAATAAACCTAAAACAAAACCGTCAATATTATTACCACTTATATACCCATTCATTCAATTATAGTTTAGTGTATTAAAATTTATAATTAAATTCGTTTGATTTAATTTTTAAAAAATCAATAAAACTCTAAACTCTTAAATTATAATTTTATTTTAATTTACAAAAATAGTTCATTAATCTATTCAATTATTTATCGCATCATCACAAGAAGTTAACTGCATGTTAAGTATTAATAAATTAAAAGTGGAATTATTTTAATAAAATGAAAATTACAAGTTTATGAAAAGACTGATATAATAATAATGAAAATAAAGGAGGAGTAGACTTTTTTAGAAATTAGAATTATCGGGAAAATATTAAATTAGTTTCAATTTTTTTTTAAAACAAAGAAATAAATGCCCTCTCAACCGTCAAGGGCAACCGACTGTGTCGTAAGATAAACACGTGTCAAGATTTGATAGGAGGAAAATATGTTAAGGGAACTGTCACGAAGAGGTTAGGAGACAACGCTGTGTGTTTAAAGCGCGTGTACGGTACGGAGATTAGGGTCCCTTTACCGGCAAATGTGGGATACCTGGCGTGGAGCTGTCACTGACAATCCACCTTGGCACGCCCCTCAATGATGCCAATTTAGCATTAAATAATATATATATTAGTTATATTAAATATTTGGGTAAAAGTTGTGATACAAATCAAAATTAAATGCTTGTTATTTATTTTTTAAATTTAGGAATAAACATATAAGAATCAATGTTTTCCAAATAATTTAACTTTAATAATTGGTAGGAATAATAAATAAAAAAAACATTATCCACTTCCTTTTTTTGACCAATCATGTTCACTAACCCACTAACATTGTGTTTTATGTAATTAATATATTAGTCTAAAGAAAAAAATATTTCAATTGTTGGATGTTTGTGCACTTAGAGAACGTTGTCGGTTCGATAGGTTTGGTTCATGTGGTTTTGGCTAATTTGGACTGGTTCATTGGTTTGATTCACTTGGTTAAGTCTAGTCACGATTTAGTCAGACGGGTTTAGTTCAACCATTTTTCTTTTGTTTTGTTTGATTTTAAGGTCAAAATGTTTTGGTTTTTCCTCGTTTTAAGTTAGGCATGGATAAGGCTAACTTGAATTGTCTTTAGGAATGAACTAAGTGTTGAAGAGAAGAAGTATGATTTGAAGAAGGACAGTGAACTATGTACAACTATTTGGATTGAGGTGAGTGATTTTTCTATGGGATGCATTCGATGATAGTTAGATAAGTATAATCTTGATCATTCTACGATGGTGTATAAATGAATAGCTCCAAGTATGATTAGGATAACATACGAGATGATTCTATTTTCAGAGCATGTCACACACTAGATATACCAGTTTTGAACGATTTAAGGTTCCTCAATTTACATTATATTTTAGTTTGTATGTATGCATATCTAAATTACACAAGAAATTACTTACGGAGTATTTTCGATACTCAATTTTTCAAAACTCTTTTTCTAAAGTAACGTAATGATTCTCGTTGGTCTAGATTTACTAAAGTTTGATCGTTACCATGTTCATATGTTTACTTTCAACGTTTACTTTCAAATAAATGGAAAAATGTAATTGATTCTTAAAATTACATTTTCAATATATTTAAGAGGCATTTGCCCTAATTTCCTTGGGTTTGGAAAATTGGCCTTGAAAATAATGTTATTCAACAAACCTATATTTGTTTGACCAAAAAACCTACCACATTGAAAAATGAGTCAAATTATAAAAATTATTTTAACCATATATTTCTATTTGTTGCATTTTAAGGGCTCTTGAAATTCTATGTTCATAAAATATCAAGGGATTTGTCTAATTATTATTTGTCTAATTTTTAAAAAATTATGATATTAAGGATTGATTTGTCCTTAGGATTTAGACGATTTAAAATTGTTGGATAATAAACATTTGTGGCAATGACACGTGTGATCGAGTAATTAGCCATTAATATCAACGAAGGAGTGATTGAACTGATTTTTATTGTAATTACATATTTTATGATTAGCTAAATAGACACGAAGGTCATCGTACGGGCCAACCTATATATATTTCTTGATCTCATAAATAGTCTGTGAGTTTTCTTTTTTTTTTTTGGCCATATCATGGTTCGTGCCTTTTGAAACCTGATCACAAGCATACGAGCTACTCGGTCAAAGTCTTTATGTATTGGTTAGGGTCGAGTTAGAAAATTGGTCACGAGCAAGTGATCCACTTTAAAAAGAAAATTGATATGACTATGTGTGTAGTAGTTTAATGCCTTAATTGAAAAACAATGAAGGATATCTACAATGGCGTAACTAAAGAAAAGACTCATAAATAAGCATAGATGGCTAAAGATAGATAGTTAATTACTCATTAATGCTTAGTTTTAGCTGTCCTTTTACTAGAGGTTCATTAATATTTCTTAAATTTACTTCTCTAAACAATGTTCGACTACCTAACTTAATAAAAACGCTATTAAAGATCTGAATTTTTGTAATACAAATAGGTATATTCTTAATAAAAACGCTATTAAAGATCTGAATTTTTGTAATACAAATAGGTATATTGTAACGGTCCGAGCTCACCGCTTGTAGATATTGTCCTCTTCGGGTTTTCTCTCAAGGTTTTTAAAATGCATTTACTAAGGAGAAGTTTCCTCGTTGACACTATTTCCTTCTCCAACCGATGGGGGACCCCCAATTCACCCCCCTTCGAGCCGTACGTCCTTGCTAGCACACCACTTCGTGTCCATCCCCCTTCAAGGCTCAGGCTCTTCATTGGCATATCGTATGGTGTGTAGTTTTGATACCACTAACAAATATTGTTCCTCTTTGAGCTTAAAGAATGTTTCATTCTGCTCCCAACTAATGTGGGATCTCACATATATATTACTCATCTAATTACTCTATACGGGAAGAAAGTGAACTTCATATGATCATCTAGTATGTCACCAAGTACTATTCAAAATTACTGTAACGCTCTCATGCCCAAGATTTGGAATTCGGATGCATCACTTGTGTGCTTCGACATTCCTCTGCATCCCTTACAACATGGTTAAGTTATTTATTCATCGGTTCTAAGAGTGAAGACTATCTCCACATACCAACAAGTCATTCCTGATAAAATTACTCAAAACAAACCACACTTAATTTTAGAGTTCCTATTATTGAACTATCGAAAAAGAAAGTGTACCTTATTGGTACAGACAGTAACTAAGTCGTTTTTAGTCATCCTATTCTCCGGATCGCTCTCATTCAGATATGATCTCGATTCATTCATTTACTCCTCCATTATTCGGGTGTCACAATTACACTAATATCCTTGAATTTCTTATGAAGTAGATAATGTTAAGGTGAAAATAATCAAAATTATTAAATCAATAAATACAAGATTTATTGTATAAGTTTGAACAAAATGATCGTTTTGACCGTTTATACTACAGCGATAATGAAACGTTGATGAATCTCTCCGACGTTTAAAAGATAATTAAAGCAACCATCTAATATCAAATTATAAACTTTATTTTCCATTAAGCTTTCCTAAAAACATATGTAGCTTAGAAAACTACAAATTTTCAATCATTTTCTTCTCCAAAATGTGAAAATAATTGGGAATTTTTAAATAAAAGAGAAGTCTAGTGGAAATTAAGGTTAAAAGAATAAAGAGAATTTTGAGTGGTGGAAAATATATGAAGCAATTGGTGGAAAATATGGAATCAATAATTGAGAATAAATGAGGTATGGAAAATTTCTCCTTTTTAAATTTTTTAATCCTTTCGTACGAAGTTAATGTAATTAATTTGATGTCAAGTATTTCTCGATTTAACGACATGATTTAAATCAAGATTTGAAATCCATACGTGGCACCTACTAGTTCTGATATTTCTCTACACCCCGTGTAACATACCTTTTTTTTACCATATTTTGTCTTTCACTCACATGCATCCTAAGAAAATTATTAGGAGGTCATCCAACATGAATTGTTCCAAGTAAATCACGACTAACCATGAAGTTTCAATGAATGAGCCACTGAAAAAGGAAATGCACCTTCCTGGTATACATAATAACTTTCTTTTTTTTTTTTCTCTCATTCGGATTTAGTATCGGTTCATTCATTTTGATTAAGAGAAAGATGATTAGATATTAAATTGAATTGAAAAGAAAAAAAAAAAAAAAGAGTAAGACCCATATCAAAATTAAATTTTGCATTGCATGTTTTAAAATTATGAAGCTGATGACGATAAGTAATGAGCCAAAACGGATCCTCTCTTATAAATGTGTCTTCTAGATGTTTTGGATAATATTTTTCTATTATTATTATTTTGTTGAAAGTAAAATTTATTATTATAAATAAAGTGAAAAATTAAGGTATTTTTTATTATTATAATATTTCCTAAAATTAATTGAGAAAAAATTGATCATTAATGAAAGTCTAGAATGTTGGGAGAGTCTTCTAATCCAAATAAATGTCAACAAATAAATTTTCCAACCAACTTAATCAATAATTATAAAAAGAAAAAAAAAAGAAAAAAAAATCAATACTGAAATAAGTGCCACAACACATGACTACAATCACAAACGTGAGATATTCTTAATTTTTTTAAAAGTACGGTATAGTTGGGTTGATCGAACCAAAAAAATGTTAGCTCGTAAACTGCCAAACCGAAAATTTTCAACCCAACCTAACCTTTATGGATTGGATAGTCTAAGTTGACTGGGTTATCGGATCATATGAACACGACAAAAATTGAAGACCCAATACTTTTCAATTTCGGTTTACACGTGTTGTAATTCAGTTTCAAATTACAAGTGGAAAAGAAGGATCTAAACCCATGAGAAATAATAGCGAGAAACAAAGGTGTTTGGTGATTATGTTTGATTTTTATGGTGAAGAAAGAAGAGTAGTCCTCACTTTGTTTGCAGTCTTCTTGTCCTATTGACTCAATTGGGCACTTAATGTTTACATTTATTTTGTTTGCATTTTTAACAAAAAATGGGGAGTTTGGAATATTCAACAAAATTGACCAGCCAAAAGGATCCTCCGTACAAAGACAAAAATTAATTTTTAAAAAATAAAAATAAATATTATAAATAATAACAATAATAATATCTCCACCCTTAAAATAGATACTATCAAGTTATAAAATTTGATAAATATAAAAATTAAAAAATTTGAGATTTTTTACACCCATTTTATTTAATATAAAATTAAATTTATACCCAATAAAATGATAATTTAACATATTTTGCAATGTAAAATTTTGATATAATTTAATTTTTTTTTAATTATATATTGAATTAGGCTCAAATTCTTCCCTATTTTTAAATACTTATGTGCATGCTACTGCTAACTTTCAAAACAAATAATTTTCGATAATAAATTTAATTTTATACGTGAACTTAATATAATAATTTAAAAGTTGAAGAACTAAAAATGGAATTCGAAAACTTTAAAGAACTAAAATTAAATAAACAAGAAAATTTCGAGACTATAATATAATTAAATAACAATGTATTGTAATTTTTTTCAGTATTCGTTTGAATTTAAAAAAAAAAACAAAAAACAAAAAATAAATTTCAAAAGTCTAAATTAAAAAAAAAACAAGAATTAAAAAATTTAATTAAGGATCCCTTTTTCACAGAAGCAGGGTTGACCACCGTTCAAAGCAATCCAACGGTCATGATGGATTTACCTCTTTTTTTTCTCTCTCTTTAATTTCAACGACTTTTTATTTATTTATTTATTTATTTATTTATATTTCGCCTCCACTAATATTCCAATAATGCTCTCCCTCTCCTATTTTCATTTTTAATTTTTCTCATTTTTTCTAATAAATAAATAATATTTATAAAGCCCATTTGTTTTAAGAGACATCACAATTGAGAAATCTTTGTATACTATTATTGAGGGGTCCACAGGCCAAAAATAAATAAAAATAAATAAATAAATAAGTCAAATCCCCTAATATTTTTTATTTTTGTTCTTAAACTAATATTTATGTTGTATTATTACTTAATTTTATTTATTTTCTCTCTCTCTCTTAAAACTAAAATATTTTTTATAACTCCAAATAATTTGATCTCCATGTGCCATAATATTGTTTGTAGAGATCATTTTTTAAATATTAGATTCAATTAATTACTCAATTATATATACATTACAGTGACATAATTATTTTTTAATTTTTTTATATATTATTTATACCTTATCTATCAGAACGTCAGCTTCATGTTATGCCTAATTTTTTTTAACGAATTCGTGTTATCACTAGTCAAGGGGCCAATACTAGTTCGCCTCCTCGACAATACTCTATTGTCAAATTGATTTATCTAATAAAAATTGAATTATTTTCTGCTCTAAGTAGGGGGGAGGGAACGTTTGTAGAATAGGGGCAGGAATTTTAGATTTTAACCTTTCGAATATTTCACAATTTATTTTTTTCGGTTTTGATACATTGTATTATTTTAAACGTGGAAATGAATCTGGACAATTATATCTTGCCAACGGTAGTATATTAGTATTTAATTGAAATTTTAATAATTAACGTTGGTCCAATAATAATTATAATAATAATAATTTTGTTAGTAAAAAAATTTTGTCTTGCTTATGGGAAAAAAGGTTAAAAAAATCATGGGTTATATCAATTCTAAAAAAAAAAAAGAGAAAAGTATATAAAAAAATAAATAAATAAATAAAATTTTATACAGATCATCCATTGGTTATATCACAATAATTATTTCAACTTAATTTTCAATAGAAACAAAAAGAAAATAAAAAAATACAAATTAATTATGAAACTCACCACTTGATGTCTGCCACGTGGATGGATGATTGTACCTCACCATTTCTAAGTGGAAGAAATTGTCTCATACTCAAAAGTTAAAATTAATTTGTGTTTAGTTTTTTAATTTTGAAAGTGATAAGTCGCGACAAATTTAAATTTTTTAAAGTGAATTAATATAAATTTTAATTATATAATAGTAAATTTTATAAAATTTGATTTTACAAATTAAATTTATAATTTTAAAAATTGAGAGACTGGGTTAATATGACTAAAGAATCAAACTAAAAGTTGGATTGGGTTTGATTTTTTCTTGATTTTTAAAAAATTGAAAACTTGAGTCTATTTACAACGTGAAAAACTAGAAAATAAGATTACAATCAATACAATACTTTAAAGATTATTATGAAAATAAGAATACTCGAAAATAGAGGGTTGAGTTGAGTTAAAGTTTCACTATCCAAAAGCCACGAATGTGATGTCTACGTAGAATAGTCTTTTTGTGGATCATTACATCGAACGGTGCAAAATTGTCGAACACAAAATTCTAATTTCCGTAGTTGAATAGTAAACATAGAGAGAGAAAGAGAGAAGAATATGAAGAGAGTGGAGCCCACTTGGACTGCGTGGTAGTCACAATAGAGTGGGGAGGGGGGAGAAGGGAGGCTAAGAGTTTATATAAAAGGGCAAGTGGATTTGGACGCCATTTCCTCACCCCTCCAAGGTTTTTCCCTTCCTTTGCTCATTTTCTCTCCTCCCAAACACTAATTTTCCCGGGAATCTTATTATTTTCTCGGGAAAATAACCCCTCTAATGCTTCTTCTCTAGAACAACAAAACCCACAAACCCCCCTTTGTTCCTCTGTTTTCATATCCCACTGAAGAACAACAAGACCAATCAAGATGGCGGCTTTAACTCTCGAGGAGATCAAGAACGAGACAGTTGATCTGGTATTCCCTTCTTCCACCCCACCCCTCTTATTTTCTCGGAAAATTTTCAAATTTTCCCGGCTCCCAAACACCCCTGTTTCTGATTCTGATGAGTTTAATCATAGATTTTGTTTCCCATTGATTTAATGTTGGTTTGGAATTCAATTGAGGGGTTTTTGTAACAACGAATCGACTCTATTTTCTTTATTTTCCTTTTCATTTTCTCACCTTTTCTCGCCACCCAAACAGATCTTTCCTCTTCCATGGTTGGCTCCTTAACTGGATCTGGGCATGTGCAATACAGACAAGGAATTCGGGGGCTGTTTTTAATTCACATAAATTTATTCCTTTTTCCGTTTCTTTTTTATTTTTTATTAAAAAAAAAAAATCGTTTGGATATAAAATAAGTGAAGAAGAAAAACTGGGAATTTTTGGTACTTCTCCGTGGTACTTTCGACTTTTCACCTAATAACAAAAATCCTTATTTTTAATTTTTTAATTTTTTTTGTCTAAAAAAGAGCTTTTCACGTTTCAACGGTTCTGTCCCCACCTGTCACTTAACCGACCATCCTTGAATTCAACGATTGTTTCGGATATTATTTTCAATTTTTTCCTGTTTTACCCTTCTCTGTGTCGGTATTTACGCCGCCACCACGCCGGAGTACTCAACGCGTGTATCACACGCGCTGAGAAGATGGGTTGTTTTCCGGTGGTGGAGCTCACTTGGGAATTTTTAGTCAACGTGCCTGTGATTACGGATTTGACATCTTCCTGATCGTTGAATTTCCATTTTCCCATTAAATTCTCTCGTCTGGTTCCCGAGTCTCACTCGGTAACTCGGCGGTGAATCGTTGTAAGGAAATCTTTGATTTGGGTTTATTCTTAAACATGAATCGGTGATCATGTTCTATGAATTATTCATGAAGAACTTCGATTTTGATTATTTCAGGAGAAAATTCCTATTGAAGAAGTGTTTGAGCAGCTGAAATGTACAAGAGAAGGTTTAACTTCCCAAGAAGGGGAGAATCGTCTTCAAATCTTTGGACCCAACAAGCTAGAAGAGAAAAAGGTTTGATTTTTTTTGGTTTATCATAGAGAAACAAGGAGTTTTTGTTTGATAATTGCTCTGTTTTCTGATATGTTTTTGTATTGATATGAACAGGAAAGCAAGATTCTGAAGTTTCTTGGGTTTATGTGGAATCCCCTGTCTTGGGTCATGGAAGCTGCAGCTATCATGGCCATTGCCTTGGCCAACGGCGGCGGTAAGGGCCCCGATTGGCAGGACTTCGTCGGTATCGTCTGTTTGTTGGTTATCAACTCCACCATTAGTTTCATTGAAGAGAACAATGCTGGTAATGCTGCAGCTGCTCTCATGGCTGGTCTTGCACCTAAAACTAAGGTAACTACACAGATACTCATATTCATTGCCTAAATTTCTTTTTGGAGTTGAGTAATGTATTGGATCTTCAATTTTCGGTCGTTTTAAAAGACATTTTAAGCAAAAAAAAAAGTGTTTTTAAGTACTTAGAAAGTTATTCGAAGTAGATGTTTAGTCGACTGTGAGTTGTGAAGGTACGAGATTAGTAGTCATTGTCTTAGATATCCGAGGTTAGACGTAAGTGGCTCGTGTGGCTTGAAGTAATGGTTTTTGTTGGTTGTGTTATGGTGTTAGGTTCTAAGGGATGGAAAATGGTGTGAACAAGATGCATCAATTCTGGTTCCAGGAGACGTGATTAGTGTGAAACTAGGAGACATCATCCCGGCTGATGCTCGTCTTCTCGAGGGTGATCCGTTAAAGGTCGATCAATCTGCGTTGACTGGAGAATCACTTCCCGTGACGAAGAATCCAGGGGACGAAGTTTTCTCTGGCTCAACTTGCAAACAAGGAGAAATTGAAGCTGTTGTTATTGCCACTGGTGTCCACACCTTCTTTGGAAAGGCAGCTCATCTTGTTGATAGCACCAACCAAGTTGGACACTTCCAAAAGGTTCTTACTGCCATTGGGAACTTCTGTATTTGCTCCATTGCCATTGGTATGCTGATTGAGATCATCGTCATGTACCCGATCCAACGCCGTGCCTACCGAGATGGAATTGACAACCTTTTGGTTCTTTTGATTGGAGGCATTCCAATTGCTATGCCTACTGTCTTGTCTGTCACTATGGCTATTGGGTCTCACAAGCTGTCCCAACAGGGTGCTATCACTAAGAGAATGACTGCTATCGAAGAAATGGCCGGTATGGACGTCCTCTGCAGCGACAAAACCGGAACGCTCACTCTTAACAAGTTGAGTGTCGACAAGAACTTGATTGAGGTATTCGTTAAGGGCATCGACAAGGAACATGTCGTTCTTCTTGCTGCAAGAGCTTCTAGGACTGAAAACCAGGATGCGATCGATGCTGCCATGGTCGGAATGCTCGCTGACCCGAAAGAGGTACGATTATCTTCGATTGTTAGTTCCCTTTTCATTATGCTGAGAAAACTCTGAATCAAAGTGCTGACATGTTTTAGGCAAGAGCTGGAATTAGAGAAATTCACTTCTTCCCATTCAACCCTGTTGATAAGAGAACTGCTTTGACTTACATTGATTCTAATGGAAACTGGCACCGTGCTAGCAAAGGCGCTCCCGAGCAGGTAACATCCCGTTCGATACTGTCGTGGTAGTTGATTATCATGTCGTATAACCATATGATCATTGTGAACAGATCTTGACACTTTGCAACTGCAAAGAGGACTTCAAGAGGAAGGTGTTTTCTGTGATTGACAAGTTCGCTGAGCGCGGGCTTCGATCTTTGGCTGTTGCTAGACAGGTTTGAATCTCGACGCTCGATAAAATTGTTTGTACGTAAAATTTGATCATTGAACTGTTCTTTTTGTAATACGTTCACAGGAAGTGCCTGAGAAAAACAAGGAGAGTCCCGGTGCTCCGTGGCAATTCGTTGGTCTGTTGCCTCTTTTCGACCCTCCTCGGCACGACAGTGCAGAAACCATCCGACGAGCTCTCAACTTGGGTGTGAATGTCAAGATGATTACTGGTAATTCACTTGTGTTTCATGGAAATTCTTCTCATCATGTTCGTTATGCAACGCCTGACTCGGTCGAACCCGTATACCAGGTGATCAACTTGCTATTGCTAAGGAAACTGGCCGACGACTTGGAATGGGAACGAATATGTATCCATCTTCTTCGTTACTCGGCCAACACAAGGACGAAAGCATCGCTGGCCTCCCGGTTGAAGAGTTGATCGAGAAAGCTGATGGATTTGCTGGAGTGTTTCCAGGTGATGACAGTTGACTATATCACGATACATCTTTGCGACGTTTTTGTTTACAATCCTCTTACCGTTTTCGATTTTAATACAACGTTTAGAGCACAAATACGAAATCGTGAAGAAGTTGCAAGAGAGAAAGCACATTTGTGGAATGACAGGAGATGGTGTGAATGATGCTCCTGCTTTAAAGAAGGCAGACATTGGTATAGCTGTTGCGGATGCTACCGATGCAGCACGAGGCGCTTCCGACATTGTTCTTACCGAGCCTGGATTGAGCGTAATCATCAGTGCCGTGTTGACCAGCAGAGCAATCTTTCAGAGGATGAAGAACTATACCGTAAGTCAACGTACTCGACTCGAGTTATATGTTTTCGGGAAAGCGCTTAACCATTTCTCCTCCTCTGTTTTCTCTTTGACAGATTTATGCAGTTTCAATCACTATTCGTATTGTGGTACGTGTGCAGTCCTTGCTTAAACTCGATTCAATCGTTTCGATCCAATTTTCTTTGATCTTATTCGATATATTCCGTTTTTTTTTTTTTTTTTTGCAGTTTGGTTTTATGTTGATTGCTCTCATTTGGAAGTTTGATTTTTCACCATTCATGGTTTTGATTATTGCTATATTGAATGATGGTGAGTTCTTGTCCTTTTGATAGCTCCATAGAATCAAAGCTATCAATATTGATAGGGCTGCTTTTGTTGAAGGTACCATTATGACAATTTCAAAGGACAGGGTGAAGCCATCACCATTACCTGACAGTTGGAAACTGAAAGAGATTTTTGCGACCGGGGTAGTACTCGGAGGGTACTTAGCGTTGATGACAGTTATATTCTTTTGGTTAATGGACGGAACGAACTTCTTTTCGGTATGTTCCGTGCTTCTATAGCCTTAGAATCATTTGAAAAATACTTTGATCCAATGAGTTACGTTCTTGTTTGTTAATGTAGAATACGTTCGGTGTAAAATCGATCCGTCATAGTGAATATGAAATGATGGCTGCTTTGTACCTGCAAGTGAGTATTGTGAGCCAGGCTTTGATTTTTGTGACTCGATCGCGGAGCTGGTCGTACATCGAGAGACCTGGACTTCTATTAGTCGGCGCATTCTTCATTGCACAGCTGGTAAGAATGAAGTAGAATGGTTTAGACTAAATGATTCAAACCAAAGGGTGAAAAGCTAAAACGTCGTGTTGGTGTCTCAGGTTGCAACGGTGATCGCCGTGTATGCGGACTGGCGTTTCGCAAAGATGAAGGGAATCGGATGGGGATGGGCCGGTGTCATCTGGTTGTACAGCATCATTTTCTATATTCCGCTCGATCTCATGAAGTTTGCTATTCGATATATATTGAGCGGAAAGGCATGGCTCAACTTGTTAGAAAACAAGGTACATCTTTCTTTCTAGTTTCTTATAGAGAACGAATGATTTGGTGAACTCTTATTCATACTACTACATTGTTGTTATCGTGCAACAGACCGCTTTCACCACCAAGAAAGACTATGGAAAAGAGGAACGAGAAGCTCAATGGGCCCTTGCTCAAAGGACATTACACGGACTTCAACCTCCCGAGTCGACAAACATCTTCTCCGAAAAAAGTAGCTACAGAGAACTCTCGGAGATCGCAGAGCAAGCTAAGAGACGTGCCGAGATTGCAAGGTATAAGATATAACAACACCATTCACATTCATATTGGGAAAACCATTAGTATTCTGAAATGTTTTTCTGTCTTGGTTTCAGGCTTCGGGAGCTGAACACGCTCAAGGGTCATGTCGAGTCGGTCGTGAAGTTGAAGGGACTCGACATCGACACGATCCAGCAACACTACACAGTGTGAAAAGTATTGGTTCCTCCAATGAAGAAATGAATTCGATTCACTTTGCTGTGCCAAGGAAAGAAAGAGGCAATGTTTGAGAAAGAGAGAGACAACAAACAAACAAAAAAGATCCTAATTTGACAAACCTTTCCAACATACAGGGAGCTTGTGTGTCTGCCTTGCCTTTGTAATTTTTCTAGTTTTTTTGCTTACTATTTTTCTTCCATATGTATTTGCAATGTTAGTAACATAAAATAATTCTGTGTTTGCCTTCACAAACTCATCACCATAATGCAATTTTTAGCATTAAATCAAATTTCTCTACCCTTTTGCTTATATATGTTTTCGTTTAATTCCTTAAACTTTTAAGATTTGTCTATTTCGAGAAGCAGAAGCTCTTCTCTTGGCTAAGACGAAGGGGCACCTTTCCTTAAATCTAAACTAAACCAACATAGATTGAGTGAAGCGGTCTAGTTGTTATCCGTGGATAGAGTCTAGTAGTTATCTAGATGATCTGTCTCTTAAAACCTCAAAAGACCCAACACTAAATTATAATTTAACCCTCATTAAATCGATCAAAATCGTCAATGAGGGTGTTTATATGACCCAAGAACCTAACTAACTCGGACGGTTGCCAAACCATAAAAGTTGGGTTGGGTTGGGTTGAATTTTCTAAAAATTGAAAAGTTGGTTCGGTTCACAAATTGCATTTTTTTGGTCGGATCAACTAGTCAAAAGATGAAAATAGGTTACAGTCTAACCTAACTCTATCTTATTTTTAGGATTATTACGAAGATTAAGAATATTTAACGTTCGTAACATATGTGAGTGATTGCTATGGTTTGTAAATATTTGATATTATGAGATTTTAGTTACTAATTTAACATGTATGATAGATAGATAATAATTATCTCACAATCCAACTCACCTCGACTTAACTCAACTTTTAGGATTGAATTATGAATTCTATACGGGTTGATCAACTCAACCCGTAAACCTAACTTTTAAAGTTGGATTGGGAACTTTACTCCGTTTTGGTGAACATTTAAGGCACCTTTAATGCCACTAGAACAATAATGGCTTCAAAATAAGCTCACATTCTTCTTTTAACCAAATCCTCCACCAACGTACACACCGTTATTGGCGTGAGAGGAGAGACCTCATATTTGGACTAACTAAGATACATATCGGTGTTGGATATAACCAATTCCTCGCTACTATAGTTTATTTGTCAACCCTCCACCAGCCTCACCACAGTAACCTGATAGCAGCATAAACATGAGGGAAGCAATTTCATGTTTTACCAATTAGTGGTTAGTTGACGACCCTTTAACATCGCCATCACAATAACCTTATAACATAAAGAGACACATGCATAACTGTAGCATAGTATACTTAGAGCAACAATCGGTATCATAGACAAATAATAAGTATGCTCATAACGAAGCCATATTTAGAAATTCAGGAGTTATACTATAGTGTTTCATACATAATCAACGTATAAATAAGGAATTTAAGTAAAATACTGCACCCACATAGTAATTCTCATGTTATGCTAATCAGACTGGTTGAACCAAACATATCAATAGATGGAAACCAACCTATACACAATGTAAGATTCGAGATGGACAGTGCACAATTCTCGTATGTATTAGTTTAAACAAGTTACTTATGGAATATATTTATATACACACTCGTGTTACTCTCTCTTTCTTGCAGGTGTAATCTCTAACAAGGGTGTAACGAAGTTGGTAGGTGTTAAGGATATTTAGTAATAAATTATAGTTTACCTTATATATTATATTTGATATTTTATTATAAGGCAAATATCTAATATTTGCCTTATTATCATAGGTATCTTTCCATTTATTGGTATTTCCATTTATTACTCTTTCCATATTCTTGTAATTTATTTGATTATAAATAAGATAACTTTCACACCATTTAGTTGTGGTGGATTAATCAAACATTCACATGGTATTAGAGCCCTCTTGGTTTAACAACCCCGATCTTTTCTTTTCAATGACTTTTGAATCCTCTAATCTTCTTCTCCACCACCCCTGCTAGCTTTGAGGCCGCAGGGGCAGTATTCATGGCTGCCGTAGTCGGAGCCGATTGATTACTATTCGGCTCCACCTTATTGACCTCTAAATCACCTTTCGTCATACTCTGTACATACAACCTCACCTTTTCCAACCCAATCGGTTTTCCCCTTGGCCAATATAGTCTCTCTCATTTTCTTCCCAATCAACCTTCATCCTTCACATAAACTCTAACCTAAATCTATCAACCTTTTGCAGAGATTTACCTTCGGAATCTGGGTGCCGCACTGGTCTATTCGCCAATCAAGTTGCTGCCGCCCTTCCTGCCAAAATTGGTTTCTTCGCCCGATGAGGCGACTCTTCCGACTGCCCTTCTCGCCAAAATTGGCTCCTTCGCCCAATGTGGCGACTCTTCCGGCTTCAATATTGTCTTTGTCCCTTTCTCTAGGTTTCCCCTTCTACTTCTTGGGGTTATAAATATTCTCACTAGAGCCAAAGCAGCATCGTCGCTAAGCGACAATCCCTTTTCATGGGTTAGACATATTCTCGCTGAAGCCAAGGCAGCATCGCCGCTGAGCGGCGATCCCTCTGCAATTTTTGATGGCCAAGAACTGGGTTGTTAGCATATTCATGAAAAGTATTTCTCAACCTCTTTGAATTTTTCAGATTCAAGCTTCACGTTCGTTTAAATCCGACGCTTAGCTTGCGGTGGGGTGTTAAGGATATTTAGTAATAAATTATAGTTTACCATATATATTATATTTGATATTTTATTATAAGGCAAATATCTAATATTTGCCTTATTATCATAGGTATCTTTCCATTTATTGTTATTTCCATTTATTACTATTTCCATATCCTTGTAATTCATTTGATTATAAATAAGATAACTTTCACACCATTTAGGTGTGGTGGATTAATCAAACATTCACATGGTATCAGAGCCCTCTCGGTTTAACAACCCCGATCCTTTCTTTTCAATGGCTTTTGAATCCTCTAATCTTCTTCTCCACCACCCCTGCTGGTTTTGACGCCGCAGGGGCAGTCTTCATGGCTGCCGTAGTCGGAGCCGATTGATTACTCTTCGGCTCCACCCTATTGACCTCCAAATCACCTTTCGTCATACTCTGTACATACAACCTCACCTTTTCCAACCCAATCGGTTTTCCCCTTGGCCAATATAGTCTCTCTCATTTTCTTCCCAATCAACCTTCATCCTTCACATAAACTCTAACCTAAATCTATCAACCTTTTGCAGAGATTTACCTTCGGAATCTGGGTGCCGCACTGGTCTATTCGCCAATCAAGTTGCTGCCGCCCTTCCTGCCAAAATTGGTTTCTTCGCCCGATGAGGCGACTCTTCCGACTGCCCTTCTCGCCAAAATTGGCTCCTTCGCCCAATGTGGCGACTCTTCCGGCTTCAATATTGTCTTTGTCCCTTTCTCTAGGTTTCCCCTTCTACTTCTTGGGGTTATAAATATTCTCACTAGAGCCAAAGCAGCATCGTCGCTAAGCGACAATCCCTTTTCATGGGTTAGACATATTCTCGCTGAAGCCAAGGCAGCATCGCCGCTGAGCGGCGATCCCTCTGCAATTTTTGATGGCCAAGAACTGGGTTGTTAGCATATTCATGAAAAGTATTTCTCAACCTCTTTGAATTTTTCAGATTCAAGCTTCACGTTCGTTTAAATCCGACGCTTAGCTTGCGGTGGGGTGTTAAGGATATTTAGTAATAAATTATAGTTTACCATATATATTATATTTGATATTTTATTATAAGGCAAATATCTAATATTTGCCTTATTATCATAGGTATCTTTCCTGTTATTTTCATTTATTACTATTTTCATATCCTTCTAATTTATTTGATTATAAATAAGATAACTTTGTGTGGTGGATTAATCAAACATTAACAATAGGCCATAGACCCTATTTAGACCATAATTTAAAGTTGACTCTACCGTTTCCACGATAATTTAATGTTTGATTAAACAAATTTTCATGCGAGATTTGTAGACGTGTTATAATTGTCACATTTCAATTTTAAATAAATATTATTTTATGGGCCCTTTAAATATTGTTTTTTTGGTATTTGTTTAAAATTTTCTTTAAAAAAACTTCATTTTCATTAAGTAACGGCTCTTCTCTTCGAGTTACATTACTTTTATAATATTAGATTGCGTACTTTTCGCCCTTTTTAAAAAATATGAATTTATTAAAAAAAAATAACACAATGTTTTGATTTTAATTTTGTTGATTTTACTTTGTTGTAGTTGGCCACTCATTGAGATAGGAACAAGAGAATCCAACCACACAAATTCTTTATAGAATTTGTCAACGGGGTTGACTTTTCTCTCCAAAGTTGTGGTTGAAAAGTCAATAAAATCCAACAATATTTAAATTGGGTTGAAAAGTCAGTGAAATCCAACCATATTTGTTTTTTAATTAAAGAAAAATTCTACAACATTTAATTTAATTTAATTATAGTGTAACATTTATGTGCTGTATATTATTTTTTTATTTATAATTATTTAGCTCACGGAATAGAATGAAACTATCGATATTTAAGGAGATAATTAATATTTTATTTATCAAATTTTAATGGACAAATTTAATCCGGGTTTCTCGAGTTGTTTTATAACGGTTAGAAAACAATTTAAAAATCTTAATAAAAATTTTAAACAAAGTCAAAGCATATTTTGAAAACAATTTATTTCTTTAATTTTTCTAAATTTTCTTTTAAAAAAAAATTTAGTGTTCTAAAAATATTGTTTATCGTTATATAAGTTATATTAATAATTAAAATTTCATAAAATTTAAATAAAAAATATTCATAAATCAAACGCATTACGATTATAAATGTTGAATATTCTTAATTTTTCATAATAATCTTAAGAAATATAGTAGGGTTATGGCTCTATTTTCGAGTGACCAAACCAAAAAAGTGTTAACATGCGAACTCACCCAAATTTTTTATTTTAAAAAAAAGTTAAAATAATCAAACTCAACCTTTATTGTCTCGGTGGAGTAGTCTGAGTTGGTTTGTTTCTCGAATCATATGAACACTTCTATGTAGCATTTAAATATTAATGAAAGAAGTTGGGGAAATAGTAGTACGATAATAATTTACATCTTGCTCACTCAACCTGTAACAACTTAAGTCCACCGTTATAGATATTGTCTGATTTGATCCATTACGTATTGTATTCAGCTTTAAAACATATTTACTCAGGAGAGGTTTCCACCCCTTATTAGAAATGTTTCGTTTCCTTCTCAGACCAATCTAGGATGGTCATTTTATTTTGAGATTAATCGCTACCAAATTTTTAGATTTAATTACTGATAATTTAGGGTTTAGGGTTTACATGATACAAAAAAAAAAAAAAAAAAAAAAAAAAAAAAAAAAAAAAAAAAAAAAAAAAAAAAAAAAAAAAAAAAAAAAAAAAAAAAAAAAAAAAAAAAAAAAAAAAAAAAAAAAAAAAA
>NW_019272033.1:1048948-1052022 GCF_002738345.1 Cucurbita maxima | reverse complement strand
AAAAAAAAAAAAAAAAAAAAAAAAAAAAAAAAAAAAAAAAAAAAAAAAAAAAAACTAAAAGAAATTAGATATAACAAGTAAAAATTTCATACATTGCTAAATCTTCTTTTCCACATAGAAATTTCCAAAAAAAAAAAATTAAATTAAATTAAATTGTGTTTGTTTCAACCAAACATCTAAGAACATTCACCTGCAACTCTAGACATTTTATGTAACTTTCAGTTTGTTTCAACAATTCTTCCTCTTCCAAACCTCCATTAAAACCACCGCCGCCACCGCCGCCGCCACCTGGTATGATCTTTCTCAGCTTCTTCAACCCATTTTCCATCTTCTCTTCCTCTTCTTCTTCTCTTTCTAAATTTTCTCGAGAAAATTTCAGTGTTTGGAGAGAGAAATCAAAGCCATTGGCAACTTTTGTTTGAAGAAGCTTCTTCTTTAGAGCATTGCCCCACGCAAATTGAGTAGCTGATTCAGCCATTGCCATATCAACTTCAAACTTCACAAGTTTCTGAAATTTTTGTGGAGAAAGATTATTTGATGAAATTTTTACTAAAGATTTCATCAAATATTTGGCATACCTTGTTGCAAATTTGTTTGGGTCTATGGAAAATACTCTTCTTTTTCTCACAATTTGCCTTCCCATTCACTCAAAATTTAACGATGTGGGAATGAAAAAGATTGGAACTTGAACAACAAATTGAAGTTGGAAGAGAAAAAAATTGGTGGGTTTGGAGAAGAGATGGCAAAGGAGGAGTCTATGTTTATGTAGCAATGGAATGATCAATCATGATGGAGAGACTTGGAGAGAGAATTCCAAAATTAAAGAACGAATTTTTTGCGTTAAATTACATTTTAGTCCTTGGATCTCTCACTCGTTTATAAAGTTACGAATACATCTCTAAATTTTTAAATTTTCGTTTTTAGACTTTGGAAAGCATCTGGCAAACGAAACATTTTTTTGTAAGGATGTGTAAACATCTTTCGTAATACACATTTTAAAAACCTTGTGAGAAAGCTTGAAAGAGAGTCTAAAAAAGACAATATCGGCTAGTGATGAACTTGGACGGTTACATATGTACCGGTGAATTAGTTTAGTTAACGTAATGGTACGATTTAATATGGGAAAGAGGTCACATGGGTTCACATGCATGGGTTTTCCTTAGGGTTTATAAACCTACCTGAGATGGACCCTTTGGGCATGTGGTTATGCAAACAAAAACACCAAAACCCCACTTTAAATGCCATCACATGGATCTCTCTATATCATCAATATCAAACTTTTTGTATACTCTTTCCACACAAATGTTCTCTCTCTCTCTCTCTCTCTCTCTCCCCTCCCATTTCAAATCAAAACAGCTCATTTATGCCATTTCATAGCTCTTTTCTCACTAAATTTGGTTTTGGTTCTTTTCCCATTTTGTGGATTTATTTGTTTGTACTCCTCAACCCGTTTTTGCCAAAGGTTTGATCTTAATTCGGGTTTGTTTGATTTCGATTTTTGTTTACAACGATCTGAAATCTCTACTTCATGCATGTTATGAAAGTCTTTCAAAATTCATTCGGGTTTGATTTTATTAACTATTGATTCTCTTCAATAAAATAGATTTTTACTTGAAATTCAATCCATAAAACTTTCATTTATTTAAACTCAACCCAATCCAAAACGGACGAAGGTAATAAGGTAATAGCACATTAGCAAAAAGAGATAGAGATAGGACAAGGATGAGCAAACAAGTGTGGGTTGCAAACATTTGACGATCAAAATGAAAGGATGTAATAAAAATATAGCGATATCTCATCCAATTGGGACCTGAAGGAGGGAAGAGGCAAGAGAGGAAACACAATCTTTGAATGATTTAGGGTTAGCAGAGAAATGCATGTGGGCAGTGGTGGCCACAATTCATTGCAATAATGCTACATCTCACCAGCTGCATTCAATTTTAACCCTATTTTAGATATGGCTATGATTGGGATCATCTATATATTTGGAGGTGGGGTTTCTCATTTTTGAACTGTTATTTCATCGATTTATTGCACCGTTTCTTTTGGACGCCGTTTCGTTTGTACGGAATAACGATGCAAAAATTATAGATCTATCTAAGAATCTCGATCGATGATTAGACATTTGCGGTATTCCACCCCTTACCTGCTTTTGGTCCAAAGATGAAATTCTTAATGATAGTTGGTTGCATTCACCGATTTTCGCAATAATAGCCTGTTACACAGCATCATTAACAGTATTCTTAATTCCCTCTCTTCAATATCATTATGGGGTAAAGAAGGATCAAAAATAATAATAAAAAAAAAAACTTTCCTTTCTTATCACTATTAACAATGAATAATAATCAAAGGTCTTCTTTTTTGGGGAAAACAACAGCATATCAAATGGATAGTAATGTAACAAAAATGATGCGGCCTTTTGTGAGTATTCCCCATTTTTGTACTAAGACTACCTTTTTCGTATCCTTATGAATCAGATAATACGATGCTATTTCCGATGTTTGTGTTATCCCTATTTACTTTGTTTATTGCAGTCATAGGAATTGTGTTCACTCAATTCAATCAAGAAGCAATTGAGTTGAATATATTAGACAAATGGTTAACTCCGTCTATAAACTTGTTACATGAAAGTTCAACTGATTCTGAAAAATTGGTATGAATTTGTGAAAAATGCAACCTTTTCTGTCAGTATAGCTTATTTCGGAATATTTATAGCGTATTTCTTCTATAATCCCGCTTATTCATCTTTACAAAATTTGAATTTTCGTAATTCATTTGTTAAAAGTTTTACTAAAAATTTTTTTTTTGAAAAACTTATAAATATAATATATAATTGGTCATATAATCGTGTTACATAGATGCTTTTTATAGAATATCCTTAATTGGGGGCATAAGAGTATTAGCTGAATTAACTTATCTTTTTGATGGACCCGTAATTGATGGAATTACCAATGCGGTGGGTATTCTTAATTTTTTTGTCGCAGAAAGTATTAAATATGTAGGAGGTGGTCGAATCTCGTCTTATATCTTTTTGTATTTAGCTTATGTATTTATTTTTATATTAATAATTTATT
>NW_019272033.1:1034701-1048753 GCF_002738345.1 Cucurbita maxima | reverse complement strand
GTAATTGATGGAATTACCAATGCGGTGGGTATTCTTAATTTTTTTGTCGCAGAAAGTATTAAATATGTAGGAGGTGGTCGAATCTCGTCTTATATCTTTTTGTATTTAGCTTATGTATTTATTTTTATATTAATAATTTATTTTGTTTTTTTCTAACAGCATTTTGTAATTTTCTTTATTTCCATCCGGAGGGTAAGAAGTTTCATAAACAGGTCTTTTTATCTTTTGATAGCGTGTCCTTTTAAAGTGGAATTCATCCTTTGTTTTTTCCTTTCCATTCACTCGGATCTCTTCCGTTTCATCGATTTTGTCCGGATCCTCCTTTTCTTCCGAAAAAAGGGAAGGAAAAGTATCTTCTTCGGTGGATCCCTCTTGTTCCTGTTTAGCCCCTCTATTTCTTTCAGTTTCTTAGTAAGAATGGGTGACGGTATTCTGCCTAAATAGTAGACACAAGTAATAAATAAGAGAATACTAAAGATTCGAGCCATAGAATTTCTGAATTCTGACACAAGATACTTATTAGACTTAATAGAATTATTTTGCTGTATCCAGACTAATATCAATGCGTGCTTACTTTATATAGATATCATGTGAGGATGTCTCCAAACATGAAATAAGTTGTATGTTTTTTAGAAACGACTCTATTATTTAGATTGTCAATTTTTTTAACCTAAACGATCTCTATTAAATAATTAACTCAATCTAACAATAACATGTTTATGTTGAATTGGTTATAATTGTTTCGGGACCTTTGCTTAATTTTTTGTTTTTATTTATAGTAAAATGTTGATAGATAAAAACATTCCTAACTCAATTTCTATATATTTTTAAAAAATTATATTTCTAAAACATAAAATATATATATTTTAAATCATTAAAGAATAAATAATTGAGAAATAAAATAAACTAAAACCTTCAAGAAGGTTTTAAAATTTGTCTAAGTCTAGCCTTACTTTGACCAGTGTCTCGTACCATCTAGTGACTGGCTCTAACATCATTTGTAACAATTCATTGACTTATTACATATTGTCATCAATCTCATGATTTTAAAACGTGCTTATTAGAAGGAATTGTTTGTTCCTCTCTTCAACCGATGTAGGATCTCACAATCCATCCCCTTGAAGGCCCAAGGTTCTCACTGGTACACCGTCTGGTGTTTATCTCTGATACCATTTGTAAGAGCCAAAACCCACCATTAGCAGATATTGTTCTTTTTTAGTTTTCCCTTCAATGGCGTTAGCCAGAGCCTAAACTCATAATTAACAGATATTATTCTCTTTGGGCTTTCATTCAATGGCTTCCCTCAAAGTTAACCCAGTACATATTATTCTATTTGGCTTTCCCCTCAAAGTTAATATCTTCGGGTTTTCCCTTCAAAGTTAGTCAAGCCCTACTATACTCCAATCAGTAATTTATACCGTCCCGATACTATTTGTACCAGCGCAAGCCCATCACTTGCAGATCAACTTTTCAATTTTGTGGAGAAAAATATAAAAAATAATTTTCTTTATATGCTTCTACAAGATTATCATGATTTATTCAAATTTCAAAGGTTTTTCATATTTGTATCAACCCTTCTATTCAAAAATTTCAAGGTCTAAAAATTATTTTTTACTTTCGTTTTTTATTACAAAAACAAAAGATGAGAGTAACCAAAAGAGCTAGAGATATTAATAAAGGTCGTAGCAAGGAGACTTTAACAAACTGTTAGAGTCAAGCCTCAACGTGGGACACTGGGTCGGGGTTTGGTAACCTAACTGGTCGCTCCTCTCCTTTACAGTCTCGCAGCTTCGCTCCTCTAGTTTCAATATCAGTCCCTTTTTCGTTGCCTAGATTACACTTTTGGAAGACCGCTGAAGGGAATTTTTCTCACTTCCCTCCCTTCAAGGAAGTAAATCTATATACTAATTTATATAGATGCAGAATTGAATTCTAGGCAGCATTCCAAAGCTTTGATCATCATCATGATACCAATATTCCAATATTCCCTGAACTGATCCAATTATTTGTCAGTTTCTTACCGTTTGTGATGTACAAAGTGATGAATGCGACTAACTTGAAAACAGTTGAATAATGAATTGCCAAAAGGAGCCTCACAACAGGAAAATGCTGGAAAAACCCAACTGAGCCCATGTAATTATGAACAGGATCTATCTTTGCAATACAATTTGGGAACCCTTTTAAAGCCCACAATGGCTTGCCAACTCACCCTTCTCAGTAAGAAATATGAATGCTCTAATTTGACAATTGCTACCATGGCCAAAATGTGGTAAGAAGTTAAGGCAAGTGAAAAAAAAATACATAAATAAATAAAATACAGAGAGCAATGGAGGGAGTAGAGGCGAACTTTTTCAATTTTACTTTAGAACTCTGAGAAGTCAAAATTTGATGGGGATAGAACTCTTCAGTTCAATCTCACGAGAGCTTAAGAGGATGAACTGCAACTCCGTTCCGAGCAGCTGGGATTCTCCCCCACCTTCCTAGTCGAGGTTCCTGTCATGAAGTTCATATAATGTCAAGCACTGAGCAACCCGTTATGCTCCTGGCATAGCGTGTAGACGAAACATACCAAGGGCGAAGACAACTGACTGACAATTATCTTGCCAAGTAAACAAAATCCAAGAAAATAGAAGACAAATATATTCAATAAGAGAAGACAATAATGGAAGCCAGCAATATAGATATGAATCAAATTCATCATAATGTCCACGGGGCAAGGCAGGGGCCGGGGAAGCCTCCCCGCCACCTATTTCATTTCCCATCTCTGCAAACTTCAAAGAAGGTTGGCACACCGGAATCTACTGTAGAACAGGATTGAAGTTAAATTTGCATAATGATTACCTGCCCAACTCCAGCTACCACAAACCTTCCAGATTTGGCAAAAGTCAAGGAGTTCACAAACCCAACCTGGAATCAAAAAAATTAAGCCATATGTAAGCAATACACTAGACTACTACACCTTCAGCACAATTGAGGTTGAGGCAACTCCAAAAATAAATAATAGCAATGATACATAAAGCGGAAGTCGAAATCAGAAACGGGGTATTTCCAAAAGCAAAAGATATGGAAAATAGAAACGGGGTTATTTCAAGCAGAAGTCAAATTCAGAAGGTGCACGAAAGCTCTTCTTGGGGTGGGGGTATACAAGATTACAAATTCAAGCAAGTTCTTGTGTAATATATAAGCCACATTCAAGTTATTGATGTAAAATAAAAGAGAAGGATATTGCATACCAGAGGGAGGTCATATAATGGTCGAACATCTTTCTTATCACTTGTGAGAGCCCATAAACGAACAGAACCATTGCCAGCACCCGATGCAGTAAGGTCACTGTTTCTACATACTGAGACTGAACTTACCCAAGAGTGTGCCGAGGAGCTAGGAGAGGTATTATGATTCACATCCCCATTTCCTGCAAAGTAAACAAAAGTTACGATTTGATAATAATTTGACTAATAATTGGCAAAAGAAAGGCTATTAGTCGCTTTTTTTTTTTTATTGAAATTAACCTTTTAACTTTTTTTTAGTTTTAATGGAGAAGTGAACTAAAAGAAAGAATGAAAGAAATTAGAAGATGTAAGATCCATCTTGCATGTAGGATTGTAAGAACACAGAAAGACCAACTGACCAAGTGAAGATTATGAACTGGTTTGTGCATTAGTGGCAACATTAAAACTAGAAATAACCACCAATCCCTCTCCAGTCCAGTGATAATTTGCAGAATAATTGAAGAAAAATATATAAAATCCTTGAAGAAAATCATACCCATACAACCATTGGGGATGGCTCCATTTTCCTTTAGCTCCAAATTTGAGCAAGACAATGAAGAAGGATGAGCATTTCGTACAATATAAACAGGCTTCTTTTTTAATGCAGTCCAGAGCTCAATACTGCCGTTGGATGATCCAGATAAGAACTCGTCATTGCTAATAAAACAGCAACATTCCAAGGATGATGCAGGCGCACGAAATACTAAACGGGACTCCTCTGGAACCTGTTTCAAGCATCCAAAGCAATAACTAGTCAAAATATTGAAAGGAAAATAGAACTACTGCAGATATAACAAAACACAAGCATGCTGCCCGAATTAACATTAGAAAAAAGAGAAAAAAAATGCCAAGTCCACTACGAGAATCATTAAAAACTGAAAGTACTAAAAAAACGGGGGTCTACCTTCCATAATTGCATACTCCGATCACGTCCAACAGTAAGTAATCTTTCTTTCCGTAGGCAATCAATAGTCAATACTTCGCTTTGGTGACCAAATAATGTATTTATATAAGCTCTGTCCTCCACATTCCATATTTTGACAGTTCGATCATATGAACCAGAAAAAAGTTCTGAGGTCCCTTGCCTGAAAGTCAAACACGAAACAGGTCCTCTATGACCAGGAAATGCCTATAAGAAGCCACAATAAAAAGACTGAGAAAAGCCTTCGACAGCTATCATCTTCATTTTCTATCCTACTTCCCCCTCCTTTTTTCCTGGTAGGTCCTCCAAAGGGAGGAAGAGGGAAGCTTCCAATCAAAGTAGTTAAGAAAAGATAGACACTGAATTTGGGATAACATTGTCCATACTTTCTTGATATTCATTATTGTAACCACATATCCTATATTTGGGTCATTTGGAGGATCTTTTTGCAGCTTCTTTGGTTTATGTGGGATTTTTACCTCTTTTCTTTATATCAATGAAAATGGTTGTTAAATTTAAAATAAAGAACTTCAAACCCCAATTGAAAAGCACAACAAAAGAAGAATAATTTCATAAAAACCTCATATATTTATGCCACAAACCCAACCCAAATTAGTTATGGTTTAGAATTGATCTCAAGAGTTTTCAACCATGCCATGTAAAGTAACAGTAAGCAATAAGTTATAGCAATAAATAGCAATTACCTGAATATGCTCTCTTGTACGAATATCCCATATATGCACATGGCGGTCTAAGCCTCCGCTTGCCAAATATCGACCATCAGAACTGACTGCTAACGACAAAGTGACTTTACTATGCCTAGTAGCTCGACCTTGGGGATCCTTAGCACCATGCAATCTCAATGCTTCATCACTGGGCCATTGGTACTTCTCCCCTTTACCACTATCTACATCCCAGCGTAAGATGGTACCATCCTTAGATGATGAAAACCCCTTCGAATCATCCTCGGATAGAGCCACAGCTGTAACGGACTGCCTGTGCTTAACCAAGAGTTGAAATTCATCGCTAGCTACTGGATTCTGAACCCTGAAAGATGTATAATCATTAACAATTTAAGGCCACCATGCACCTCTTGTAAAATATTTGAAAGTTTTTTTACACTTTTTTTCTTTGCCTCTGTTTTTTCCCTCATACAGGATCTAAGAAACAAGCATATCATAGGAACATGCTCTCCAAGCTTCTTTGAAAACATCACAGTGATTGTTAATGTCAAAAAGCATATAGATTTTTAACGTGCTATGAACTTGGAAAAAACAAGAACAATAAACAAAATGTAATCAGCAGAAAGACAAATAAGAGATTCCAACGAAAATTAAACCAACAGAAACCAATACCGTGAAGCAATTTCTCTCCGAACCCTTCCACTATCTTCGAGCTGCTCCTGCTGAAGAATCTGTGCAACAAGTGAATCTTTTTCGCCTTCGTCGCCACTCTCATCCTCGTCCTTCTCTTTATCCTCCCTCTCCTTTTCTCTCCTCGCAATTTCCCGAATTTTCTCCAAGTACTCGCTAGCTACTCTCTTCCTTTTCTCGTCAGCAGTTTCTTCCTCAAACTCCACATCCTCAGCGCTCACGAACCCATTGTCCTCGTCTGACTCGCCGCTCTCAATCTCATCATCAACAATCTTCCTTCGTTTCCTTGGTTCAGAACTAAAGAAAGGATCCTTACTAAGTGGAAAATTCTTCCCCTTCTTTGCCCCTTTCGGAGGAGCCAAAGTTTTATTCTTCGCCATCTTCACTACAAAACAGAGAAGATACAAAGAGACGCAAATTCCTCAAGCTGAATATGATTTATTATTTGCACTGACAAAGAAAACAGCCATAACAAAAGCAATAGTTAACGGCAACTCGAGAGAAAAGCGCCGCCGCCGTCCATGTTCTTGGGAAGATAGTTTTTGTTCATTATTTGCAGTGACACAGAAAGATGAATACTAAGGTTCATGAAAAGGGTTTCTGAAGCAGAAGATGAAGGATCGCCGGAGAAAAGAAAAGGAACGACAGAATGAAAACGCACCCGCCGCCGCCGCCGCCGCTCGCGGAAGTTCGTCGGTTGCTAACGAATCGCCGAGAGAAAGACTCTGAACAGTCCTTGGGACGCTGCCGTCGCTGGGAGAAGCTCGCCGTCGCTTGTCGCGGAGGCCAGTAGCAGCGCGAGCTGAAGAAGAAAACGTGAGGGGGTGCGGCTGGGTTTAACGAGACGGAGAGGGATGAAAAATAGTCTTAGGGTTTAAGGAAATTTCTATTTAATTATTAAAATAAATATTTCTAATCTTAATCGGTTAATAAACTGAAATACCCGCCGTTTTTTAGTCTCCAGATAAACATTTAATATCTATCGTTTATTTTATTATTTTTAGTAATTAAACTAAACAAAATTAATTAATGTAGAAATTTTTATTCATTTGTATTTTTATTCATTCATTCATTAATTAAATAATATACCAATATATTAAGTAAAAAAATATTAATTTATAAGGCTATATAGGTTAGGTGAGAGAAATTTTTGAATCAATTCTAAATTTAATCTCTCGTAAAATTAAAAAAAAATTAATAAATAGAATTAGTGCTTATAAACAAAAGCAAAATGATTATGGATCATGAAAGTGTATATCCATTGTTGTTCGAACATTAATCCCAAATTTAAAACTTTTTTTCGCAACGGTATAACCATCAAGAAATTTAGAAGTGCTCATGATAAAAGAATATTCATTCTCGTCCGGTAGTTAAGATATCTCGTTTTCACCCAGAAGATCTCGGTTTAATTCCAAGCAATGGAAAATTTTGTTTCATATTGATTATTCTTAATCCATTTCTTATTTTGGATATCTTTATAACTATCGAGAAGTTTAGAGGCACTTACGACAAATAAGCATTCATTGTCACCCACCAGTTAGACATCTAGCTTTCACTCAATACACCTAAGTTCAATTCTCAACTTTGGAAAACATTTTTTCATTTGGAAAGATATTTGATTTACATAACTATTGATTATCCTTAATCCATTTCTTATTTTGGATGTCTATATAACTATCCACAAGTTTGGAGGCACTTAGGACGAAGCATTCATTGTCACCCTTCGGATATCTAGATTTCACCCAACACACCCAAGTTCAATTGGAAAATGAAGATGTAAGAACAATCATGGAAAACATTATTTCATTTTGAAAGATATTTGATTAATATTGATTATCCTTTATCCGTCTCTTGTTTTGGATATCTGTATAACCATCGAGAAGTGAGAAGTTTAGAGGCACTTAAGATAGAGGAACATCCATTGCTTTCACCTAGGAGATGTGGGTTCATATTTGATTTTCATAAATATTGATTATTCTTAATCCATCTCTTCTTTAGAGATATATGTCTCACTCAAAGACCTGATTTCAATTCCCAGCAATGGTTTAATTCCCGTCAACATTTTTTTCATTTTGAAAGATATTTGATTTATATAAGTATTGATTATCCTTAATCCCTCTCTTATTTGGGATTGATGGGTTGGATATTTGTCATTCACTTAGGAGACTCGAGTTCAATTTCAGAGGCGCTCATGACAAAGGAACACCCATTGTTCCCCGACCCGGATTCGATTCCTTGTAACAAAAAAAAAAATGGACTTATTTTTTAATCTCTATTTTCATTCTTTTTCTCTGTCACTCTTATAGGTCAGAAATCAATGAAGAGAAAATAATGAAATGAAAAGAGAAAATGAGTTGAGCATGTATGAATCAAAGCTGGTTCTATTCTATAAGCTGCACAGCTGCAATGGCTGGTATTTTCTCCCTCAACTTCTGTGTGAGAGCAACTCGAACTGTCATAACTCCAGCTGCTGGTCCACTCAGCCGCACTTTAACAACGTAATCTTTTATCTCTATCAGTTCCAGAATTCCACCCCCTGTGCCAGCCAAGTATGGCCTAATCTCTGCAAGTAACTGAAAAACCTACCGAGTTTCAAACCTCTAATCTTTTTAGTCGATGATATATATACCAATGTGTGAGATCCCACATTAATTAGAGAGAAGAACGAGTATCAGCAAGAACGCTAGGCCTCAAAAGGGTGGATTTGTAAAATCTCAAGTCAGTTGGAGAGGAGAACAAAACATTCTTTATGAGGGTGTGAAAACTTCTCCTTAACAGACACATTTTAAAAATATTGAGGGAAAGTCCGAAAAGGAAAGAGGACAATATTTGCTAATGGTGGGCTTGGACCATTACAAATGGTATCAGAGCCAGATATTAAGTTGTGTGCTAGCGAGGATGTTGGGTCCCTAAAGGAGGTGGATTGTGAAATCCCACGCCGGTTGGAGAGGAGAATGAAACATTCTTTGTGTGGAAACCTTTCACGTTTTAAAATCTTGAGGGGAAGCCTAGAAGGGAAAGCTCAAAGAAAACAATATCTAGTAGCGGTATCTAAACATATATATCAGAACTCGTAACAAACCAAATTAGCATGCTTCTTGTATCAGTTAAGTTGTTGCAAAGAAATTCTATGATCATCTATGCAAGTGTTATGAAATTCGTAACATAGCAGAAAATTGAACAGAGAATCTGACCTTTTCAACATTGTCGTGGTTGAGTTCAAGTCCTGTTTCAGTGTCTATGATCTGCTCAACTTCCAAAATTTCAGGAATTTTGTCTCTGAGTCTGGTCTCGATTCCCATTTTCAGTGTCATGGTTGAGCTTGGGCAAGAGCCACATGCTCCTTGAAGCTTCAATATCACAACAAGCCCATCTATCTCATGCAAAGCAACATTCCCTCCATCAGCCATCAGGCTTGGCCTTACTTCGTCCAACACTTTCTCCACATTTTCCTCGGTCAATGGAAGAACACAACTGGGTGACACCACGTTTCCTTACCAACACCAAAACCCATCAAATCCAATCAAATTCAAGTAAAAGTTAATTAGTTTTAGTAGCTAGTTTGTTCTTAATAGTTTCTTACTTGCTATAGTTAGTGGATGACTATAGACTATAGACTATGAACTAGGATGAACATGCACAATTTTGATTTTGATACTCAACGGCACAAGTCCATCGTTAGTAGACATTGTCCTCTTTGGATTTTTCTTTTTAGGTTTTTCTTAAGGCTTTTAAAATGCATCTGCTAGGGGAGGTTTTCACACCCTTATAAAAAATGTTTCGTTCTCTTCCCCATCTGATGTGGGATCTCAGAATCCACCCCCTTCGGGGTCCAGCGTCCTCACTGGCACTCGTTCCCTTCTCCAATCGATGTGGAACCCCCCAATCCATCCCCCTTTGGAGCCTAGCGTCCTTGCTGGCACACCGCATTGTGTCCACCCTCCTTCAAGGCTCAACCTCCTCGCTGACACATCATCCAGTGTCGGACTCTGATACCATTTGTAACGTCCCAAGCCCACCGCTAGCAGATATTATCCTTTTTGGGTTTTCCCTTTCGGGTTTCTCCTCATAGCTTTTAAAATGTGCCTGCTAGGGGAGGTTTCCACACTCTTATAAAGAATGCTTCGTTCTCCAACTCAACCGATGTGGGATCTCATAATCCCCCCTTCGAGATCCAGCGTTCTCGCTAGCACTCGTTCCCTTCTCCAATTGATATGGGACTCCCCAATCCACCCCCCTTCGAAGCCTAGCATCGTTGTTGGCACACCTCCTCGCTGACACATCTCCTAGTGTCTGACTCTGATACCATTTGTAACGCCTCAATCCCAACGCGAGTAGATATTGTTCTTTTTGAGTTTTTTCTTTTGGGTTTCTCTAGCTTTTAAAATGCGTCTGCCATGGGGGAGGTTTCCACGTCCTTGTAAAATTTTTCGTTCTCCTCCCCAACTGACGTGGGATCTTACAGGATAAGCTCAATCAGAATGTTACAAACCTAATGGCTTCAGTTATAAGCATTTAGTAGAGAAAAGAAGCAGGAAATTGGAATTTGGAAGAGAAATGGCATCCAACACTGTTACATGATCTTGAATCTATCATATTCGTTATGGATCACCGTAAAAAGCAAAATCCAGAAATGGTACCTAAATGACGCCTCCGAGTACAACTTGAGTTGAATCCAAGAAAGCGCCTGCTACAAAATTGACCTCTAAAGAACGAACTCTGATTCAAATAATACCGCCCAATCAGTTGCTTAATAAAAAATTTGCACAAACAAAACAAGGGAATTGCAGAAGATCAAAAACAGAATCAAGAAACCAACCTTGAAGAATGACAAATGGGAAGCTGAAGTTCGCTCAGACGGTGACCGATACAGAGGTGCAGTGGTTGGAGTTGGTTTAAGAGCTTGAGCTCGAGTTGAGAAAGCGGCTACCATTGGAATGCGAGCTATGAAGACTCATAAACAGTGGAATGCGGTGCTGAGTTAGGGCATTGTGTTTGGGTTATGAATTTTGCAGAAGGGAAACACAGTGATTGGGTGATAAAGATGAAGATCGTCATTGGTGTGGCCAAATTTTTGTGGATGGAAATTGGGAAGGAGAAAAGGAAGAATGTGGATAAAGGGAGCCACACGTTCGATTTAAACTTCTATGTTCTTTAAACCTTTCCTTCTCTACTCACAGTCATATAACACCGTTTTCTTCCATTTTTTTTAATTTATTTTCAAATGTATTTGTTCCATCACATTTTATTTCATCCCCGCTTTGTGACTTCGTTGGACTTAAGTAAGGTTTGTCTTCGCCAATCAAATCTCACTTATGCGAAATCCAAGCTTGTTCAACCACACACGCCACTTACGCGTGCATGTTCAATCGTTTGCGACACATCTAACTTGCCTCTATACCAAGCCAAGTCATTCGGCTCGACCTTACCTCTGCTTGGGCCAAGGTCTTTTAATGTAACGTTGCATCTCTTGTCATTTCAATCTCCATTGATATGATCTATATGTCTTGACGTCATCCCGAGTCTCGGAATGTCGTCGGCCATCACAATTTGTTCGGTCATGCCATCGAGAACGGGCCCACGTGTCGCTCATCTCATCGGGACTACCAGAACATCCATCCATCTGGGTTCTATCGAGGCATTGACCTTCCCATGCCCATGCCGTGTCATTTACAGATACCGTGCCGGTATTGTGTCCTAGCCCGCGTGTTGGAGGTTGCTACATACACCCGCTTAAAACAAATATTGCACAATCGTTGAATATGATTGTGGCAAGTGGTATTTCTATGACACGATATTGTTTAATTTGTACCTAATTATTCATGACTTCGTGGAACAAAAATATAATTTTAGTGTTGTAATTATAATACGAGACATTATTCAATCTCAAATACCAAAGAAAACTACCTTCTCGACTTGGTTTTGAGCATTGTCTAGGTTTAAGTCTCAAAACCCTAAATTTGCCAAGCTCAAATCTTACCGCAATCGTTTCAAAGAACCAACCACCAAAAATATTCTCGTTGAACCAAACCAAGTTTAGAAATAATTAAAGTTTTATAATCTTAGAAGTAACAATATAGTTCATATAATCTAAGTTTAACATTAATTTTGTTTATAAAATTCGATAAAATCTTTCGAATATGTCCTATGTCATTGCATCCACCATCTAAAATTTGGATTTCTTAGCCCTAAATTTTTCGAACAATACATCAGGTATCAAATCATCATTCTACCAATCCGAGCAATATAGCACCAACTGGTTCAATCTCTGTTCCTACAATTGTTGAACTCAAACAAAATCCAACGAGCTAATTTTGTCCAATAATCATAAACTCACCCTAAAGTGGCAAAGTTCAAAAAGGAACTCCCTATAAAATGGGTCCTTTTTTCTTTATTTATCATCAGAATGTAGAGAACAAAACTAGTAAAACACAGAAGTTATCACTGAACAACCAGACCATCAAAATAAAGTGTTCATCAGATAAACACTGAATTGGTGACAAAATGGAAACTGTAAATAACCATTTGCCGCAAAATATACTAAGTTTCAGACACTCAACTCATGAAGCCATAGCCATCCACAAAGGACCACTTACTGTTCATTTTACTCTCTTCTCCAAAATCTCTTCCAATCCAAAATATGGAAAATAAACAAGAAAAAGAGAGGGCAGATTGTCTTGCCTAGATCCACTGGTTATTTAAAACAATTACCTGCAACTGAGAAGAATAAAAGCCATTAATATCGTTAAAAAGAAAACTCGCTATTCAAAATAATGAATACATAAATATCAGTATTGACACGCTTGCACAGAGAAGTCGGGATAGATCTTCAGTGCATAAAATGAGTATCAACCGATTATGATTAGGTCATTGTGGATGAAAAGTATTGACACGAGGACCAAGTATGATGAAGGATTAATATTTGATTGCAACGAAATCTTTTATAATTTTATTTCGAGTTACCAACTTCTCTTTTTTTCTTCATTTTGGATCGGAAAATAGAAGAGTTGCGTGAATAAAAAATACAAGGGAGGTTCATGGCCAAGGGTAAAGATGCCCAAGTAACAATTATTTTGGAATGTACTCAATGCATTCGAAACAGTGTTAATAAGGAATCCGTGAGGATTTCCAGATATATTACTCAAAAGAATCAACACATTACGCCTGGTCGCCTAGTCGATTGGAATTGAGAAAATTCTGTCCTAAGTTGTTATTCAATCTTTTGCACTAGATGTTCAAAGATGGAAATACCCATTTTTCTATTTTTTCTGATTCTGAAAATATTAGCAGCCATGATAAAGCCAAGAAAAGTAAAATATCTATTGCGAACAAGAAATTCATGTACCTGATACATGTGAAGTGAACAGAATGATTAACTTTTTAGATGCCGTGGAGGACTTTCTGAGGATCAAGTTGGCCACTACAGTAACTTGAAGGAACAGCAGAAAGCTCCAGTCTTCCTCTCCATTCCTCGCCAGGTTTCAGAGCGATTGGCTTTTCGATAGCTGCAGCCTCCACACACAGCATGTACTTGTACTCTTCATCTCCGAAATCAGATATTGCCTTTGCTTTCTTATCCCAAGGATTCCAGACCACTGAGCCAATAAAATAAAATTGTATTGAGATTCAAATAAGGAACATTTGGGGGACGCGAAAGTAGAATAAAAGCCATTAATTCACATTGATCATGTGGGTCTTATCCTTGGTTATTATACTCATATTAATTAGTAAGTTTAATAATATTGAGCCCCTAAGAAACCATTAGGCTAAGGAGACTTGGTCCCTCGAAGGCAGTGGAGCCTTCTCTGTTGGATCCTTAGTGCCAACATTTTTGAGTAGCAACCCATCCTCAACCAACATTTCACGAACCTTATTAGGAAAGCCAAATTCCCCAAAATGTAGAAGGTCAGAATTTTTCCTACAAAGTTCTTTAGAAGGTACCTAGTGCTATGCTATGCCCCTGCTGATGTTTATGAGAAAAAATGATATGGAGGATCAAGATCACTTTCTCTTCACTTGCCTGTTTGCTGCAGCTTGCTGGGGTCACTTGCTCAAAATTCTCAACATCAAATGGTGCTTTCCTAAGAATAGTTCAGCATCAGCAACTCTTTTCCATTACCTTCTTTAATGGTAGTGCTAGACTTATTTGGTCCTATGCTGTGGGCCTCTTCTACGGAGGCTTTAGTATGGAAGGGACAAACGGGTGCTTCATCTGATGACGATGAATCTTATCAGGACTTTTCCAGATCTAGTCAAACTCTTTGCACTCAGTGCTCTGCTTCTCAAGTGTTTTCTAATTTTGATTTGTGGCACATTTATACCAGTTGAGAATCCTTCTTGTAATTCCTGTCCCATTCACTTGTTGTAGAATTTCTTTCAGGTGGTTTTTTATGGAAAAGGTTTTGGTGAAAACTAGAGATGCAGAGCTTCAATTGTCCAGATATCTTTTTTTCTTTTTTTTTTTTTTTTTTTTTTTTAAAAAAAAAAA
>NW_019272033.1:986287-1034276 GCF_002738345.1 Cucurbita maxima | reverse complement strand
TTTTTTTTTTTTTTTTTTTTTTTTTTTTTTTTTTTTTTTTTTTTTTTTTTTTTTTTTTTAAGAAACAGAACTAAAAAAAAAACAGAGTGAAATATTCAAAAGAGATTGAAGCATCCAAGGAAAATGAAGGTTACAAAAGTACCATTCCAATAAGCACAAAAAGACACTATTAAAAAGAAAGGACTTCTGTCTTTGGCTAAAGGAGTCATATGGTTTCTCTCGATCTATGTGCACTGATGAGATTAAGGCAAAAAAAAAAAATGTCTTTTCTTGAAAGGAGAGAGTAAATATTTGCTGAATTTTTTGAGTTCAAAGAAAAGCACCAGCCGAAGGGAGAGAAAAGCATGTTCCAAAACGAGGTTGCCTTGTTACTGTGATTGATGTATGTGATTTTGAGATTCAGCTACACTTGGAGAAAGAGTTATGAATTGAAGGGTTCCTAGGATCTTTTCTGAAGCGGATGATTTGTTCTTAAAATAAGCTCCCCAGATGAAAATTTTAACTTTTCTAGGATATTTATCCTCCCAAATTAAAAAACAAAGATTTTGATCCAGAACCCTTTTGTGAGAGTAAAGATCCTGAATGAGGGAACTACAACTAAAAGAACTCGAAGCCTCAAGGACGACCCTCGTTCCTTGAAATTAAACAGGAAAATAAAAAGAAAAACATTTCTTACCAGCATCTGGAAGTCCTTCTTTTCGAACTACAAAAGTCCTTTTCTTCTCATGATCCAGAATTGCAATCTTAGATGGAGAGCTAAGAAATATCTTGTCCACCTATTCAACCCAAACACAAAAGAGAATGTCTTGAGTACAATGTAATGACTAAAAGAACGAGAAGAAATAGAATACCTGAACTCACTTCTGATTCAAAAGTTAAAGCATCCCCCTGTTCAGTAAAACGCGCTCTACTCTGCAAGTTGTCAAAATAGTCCAAGGTCTCCAAACCTTCCACCCGAACTTCACTGGCCATAGGCAACTATCTCTTTTTAGATACAAGATAAACAAGCCATGAATTACCTTAACAATTTTTCAAATTTTGTGCCAATAAGCGAAAATGAACTGCAAAAATAGATGGTTTACCGTAAAGAAACAGAGGAAAAAAACTTTCTTTCCGTATAAGGTTTGTAAGATGGTCAGAATTCAATTTATTTGAAAATGTTATTTCTCCTAATTAGCTAATTCTTTACATGGAAACCTCCACTGGAATGTATTAACAGAAGAGGAAGATACACACAAATCAGAAACCATAATTAATCGCAATAAACCAATGTCAATCAGGCACTCAGCTCCAAAAGAAAACACCACAACCATCTAGACAAAGGAGTTCCCAAAACCAAAGACGACCTTACAAATTTCTTCCAAAGAGACAGGAGCCTTCAATTCTTTCCTAACTTATCAGAAATAGGGATCCAGATGAAGCCCTCCAAAAAGGCTCCAAGGAAAACGAGGGCTGAGAAAATAGACAATACCATTCTTCACCGCACTGTTCCTCTAATGAATTTCACCATTCTCACCAACTAAAGAATCAATGAGATTCTTATTCCTCCTCCCCTTTGCTAATTTATTATGGAAAAAAGACATATAGCAGACCCCCTCTTTTGCCCACTTCACCTTAGATTTAACTCTCATAAAGCCTTCTTCCTATCAAGATCTTCAAATTTTCCCTTCAATAGAATTTTCTCCTCTCGCAGGATAATCGATGTTAATTTATCTTTAAAAAATTAAGTGGTACACAACTAACACATTACTCACAGTACAAATTTAACTTTTTTTCCTTTGGATAAGTAACTAAACTTTCATTGAGAAAAAATAAGAACACACAGAAAGGTTTCACCATACAAGCCCATAGAGAAAACTAGAATCTAAAAGATCACTAAACCTTGCACTGAGATCTCTTCAAGCAAAGGAGAGGACAAGGGATGAGATAGAACGGCACCTACCGACTGACTCCTCATCAAGGATAAATGGAATAAATGAGGAAACAAAGAGCAGAGGGTTCTATCTTTCAACCACTTACCCTCCCAAAAAAAGTGTCCCATCCCCAACTGACTGTCAAGGAAAAGGAATGAAGACTAGAAGCTCCTCAATGATGCGTTCCAAAGGATTTTGTAAATGCTTCTAACCCAATAGAGATCCATTCAGACGGATATGGCCCAAAATTTGATCACAATAACCTTATGCAATAAGGTACTGCACTCGAGATAAAAATGCAAAAACTATTTAGCTAAAAGGGGCTTGCTCAACCGTTTCAATTTGAAAATGCTGGAAAATCAGGACCTCATATTAGTAGTCACGTTTAAATTACAGAAAATGTACTCATTACTTCCTTGATATTACACCAATACTCAGTGGTAAATCTAATTCTGTCAGCTTATTTCAATTTGTTTGATAAAGAAGGAAAGAGATAGCACAGCTGTAGTGAAGGATTTTTTTTTAATTGTAGCTTTGAGAACAAATACCTCAGAGATGTTTTTCCTCACTACGGTGCAAATGGAAACTGAAAAGCACTAGAGAAGCAACCAAAGGAAGATTCCTAAAAAGTACTGACGAAACAATCTTCAATATATTGAGTCAACATCTTTCTCAGCTACACACAATCAAGTTTATTGCTAAGGTACGTGTCCAATTTCACAACGTCATGTTATTCTCTTTTTCCTTTTCCTTTTTTTTTTTTTTTTTCCCTCTCTCTTCTTGTAAGAAGTGGAGGAAGATGAAACCTCCAAACTAGCCAACATAGCTACAAAAACCCTCCAATTGACTAGTATATGAAAAGATGAATAACTACGCAAAGACTTTGAAAGCGTAAACCATCTACTCATCCAAAACATAGCTTTGTAAAAAGACTTGTTCCTAGCAAAGGAATCCTCAAAATGGTTTCCAATTTCTCTCTAACCAAATATTTCTCACACACCGAAAAACCAAGAGTTCCCAAGAATACCAGAGAAATGTTTTCCATGTGCATGGAAAACAAAATGACGATCCATCAACATGTCCCTGCTTCAATTTCAAAAGCAATCGAACTATAGTACAACAAAGATTGCATAATTGTGATGATAAAACCCACACTGATGGCTGGGGAAGAGAATTAAGCTTCAACTTGCTTGAAAAATGAGGTGAAAGTAAACAATTTCAAAATTGATGGTAGAAACCAGTTCTAAGCTCTATCTAGTATGTCTTATACCATAACTCTACCTCCTTTTGACTGTTTTAGATAAGAGCTGAGAACCTCATCAACAATTTGTAAATATTTGAAAAACACAGACAAGTATTAGGTGAAGTTGCTAGTACCTTATGTCTGATACTGAGAAGTAAGTGTGATAAGCAAATGTGAACGAGAAAGGCTTTCCATCTGCATTGGTATTCCTAACACGTGATGTCAACGATAGCTCTCCAGAAGGTCCTAGAGATACCCTCAGACGGTACTCATAACTACAATTTAGTAAAAGAACGATATTATTGACTGAATGGAAATTTTGTAGTGATAGGAATGACAACGCTGCATGAACCCTATAAGGAATTTTCAGAATAATTCGCAAGTAAACATGTAACATTTTACCTATGAGGCCAAACCCTTGCATCCTCTTCAGAGGGCTTTAGGATTAGATCAACAAAAGTCTTACTGGAGGTATTCGTTTGAAGAGGAGGTGGATTATTATCAATGCTCCAAAGTCTTATTCTAGCAAATCCATGTGCCTCAAGAGGACCAAGATTTGAAAACTGCACGAATGCATAATTATTATGAAACAGAATAAGATCAAACATAAGATCCATTCCATGCATTAACTTGCAAAGAAGCACATACTTGAGGAAAACATATCGGAATCCCTCCACGAATCGGTTTTAGAGGCTTGAAAATGGCCTGCACAGCAACAAAAAATTTATTAATCATTCTGATAAAGTAACCTGAAATTACAAGAAACTCAAAGTTCAAGGATAAATTAATGACAGCAACAACCTTACACTCTTGCGGTTACCAAGGATAAAAATATCATTGTCAAAGAAACAATCACGTTTCAGTTAACAGAAAATCTCAAATTCATTCTTAACAGGATTTATGAATTTAGAAGACTAAATTGTACATCATAAGAAATAAGAGTACAAATACATGGAAATGGTATCAAGTATATAAGATTTAACAAGAAAATAATAGCGTAGGCCAATGTTAATTATGATCTTAAGAATGTTAGAATGGAAAAAGTATATCAATAAGTGAACATTCTCTGAATCCTTCTAAATTTTTTTTATAAGAAGCATAACAATGTCAAGGACAACCCAAACGAGTCAGAAACTAATGGTTGGGGTAGAGATGACCACCACCAAGTAACACCTCCGATCAAGGTTAATCAAAATTACATAGTGATTACAAACGTTTAGTCGTTTTGGAAATATTGCATTACACCATAAACAGGGGCAGGGGAAAATGGGGATTGAACTCCTCACCAGGAGGGAGGAAACATTGCCACCAAACCAACGAGTTACCCAAGAAAGCTCAATTAAAAATAATTTATTATGAAGGGCACTCAATCCTAAAAATCCTCCAAAGAGTTGGGACTCTACACTCAAATATCCCTTCTCCCAAGCCTAAAAATGACCTCCACAAGCAAGGCAGAGAGACATCATTTATTGTGTCATTATCAGTCAAAGAGCAACAAAACCCAAACAAAAAGCAAACTGATCTTCCCAACCAGACCAAAAAATCAGACATCACATGATTTTTAAAGAAGACAAATGATAGAGACAAGGAAATGCAAAGCAAAGGGATCTATCTCCCGCCTACTGATCTTCTCAACAATACGTTTCCTACTCCTGACCGTCACACAATGAACCAAGTGAGAGAAAGAAGGGAGCTCAAAATAGATATCATCCACAAATTATGGTAATTGCCTTTAACCCTACCCAATAGCCACTCAAAAGGATGAAGACCAAACTTGCTTTCAATAACCCTGTGACAGAGAGAGTTGGGTTCAAGGGTGAAATGCCAAAGCCATTTGGCTAATAAACCAGCCTCTCAATACCTCCCACCAAACCAATTTCAACAAGTTTCCTCATTCCATCCCTTAGAAATAATAAACAGGATACCACTCAATACAAAGCAAATCAAAGTTAGTCTACCAGCTTTAGAAACTTTTCTTTCAAGAGGCTAATCTTTTCCTAACTTTGCCCACCACCAGATTCTAAAAGGAGATGGATTTGGGATTACTTCCAAAAGGGAGACCCATCATTTTTGCCCCAACTCTTGAGCTTCTCCGCATCACAATGAGTACAATAATCTGACATTTACTCGTGTTAATCCTAGGCCCAAAAAAATCTTATAAAAACACCAAGATTCATGATTAAGAATGCAACCTCATTTCTAGAACCAAAAAAAAAAAAAAAAAAAGAAGTATGGTCGGGAAATTGAAGATAAGACCAACTCAAGAACTGTTTCTTACTTTCAACTATTCTAACCACATGATTAAGAACGCAACCTCATTTCTAGAACCAAAAAAAAAAAAAGAAGTATCGTCGGGAAATTGAAGACGAGACCAACTCAAGAACTGTTTCTTACTTTCAACTATTCTAACCACATGATTAAGAACGCAACCTCATTTCTAGAACCAAAAAAAAAAAGAAGTATCGTCGGGAAATTGAAGACGAGACCAACTCAAGAACTGTTTCTTACTTTCAACTATTCTAACCACATGATTAAGAACGCAACCTCATTTCTAGAACCAAAAAAAAAAAGAAGTATCGTCGGGAAATTGAAGACGAGACCAACTCAAGAACTGTTTCTTACTTTCAACTATTCTAACCACATGATTAAGAATGCAACCTCATTTCTAGAACCAAAAAAAAAAAAGAAGTATCGTCGGGAAATTGAAGACGAGACCAACTCAAGAACTGTTTCTTACTTTCAACTATTCTAACCACATGATTAAGAACGCAACCTCATTTCTAGAACCAAAAAAAAAAAAAAAAAAAGAAGTATGGTCGGGAAATTGAAGATAAGACCAACTCAAGAACTGTTTCATTATTTCTACTTCTAACCAAGGTTAGAATAGTCGAAAGTAGGATAGTGTATCAAAGAAATTAGAATGATTCAATTGGTTAAAAATATGTAAAAAGAAAATTCAATAGCACCTTGTTACTAACAAAAAGCATCTCTTCCCCATGATCATTCTTCCAAGATGTCACGTGGGCCCCATATAAATATACCTGGAGAGAACAAACATTAATCAGTTGCCACATAAAGAAACAAAACCTGTCCGCTCAAATCTGAACAACACTACAGAAAAATGAAATCCAGGAGTTGAGTAGAATGATAAGCATGAACTCATCAATAAATAACATAGGTTTTAGAATCAAGAGAAGATAATAGTCCTGTCACAGGGTTGTTTTCCCTACAGCCACCGTCCCCCTTCTGAAGGTAGAAATTTTGTCCAGCTACAGTTCCTTCAAAGAATTCATTACAGTAACTAAAATCTTTGATGCACGTGAGAAATAAGAGATCAGAAATGTCATGCACACATACACAGCCCGAAAATGGCCGAGGCCAAGATCCTAACGACGTGCACGAATATAAATACAAGAACAGATCAACCAAATTTTAACCCGAGAGAACATACAATTCAATCCAGGAATCCAATAGAATCAAAGCAACAAAGAAACGCAAGCCACAGAAATTAAGATCCCAACTCCACTCCCCCGATTAAAATCGAAAGAAGGCGAACACCTTAGTTCAAAATCAGATCAATTCCGCATCTCAAAAAAGCTCACAAAAACAAATTCACAAATAAATCAATCAAAACATTCAGATAACAAAGCCTAGAAAATTCCAACAATGATCTCATTTCTCAATTACTCAAATCCCCCACAATACCTCAGCAGAACTACCACGCGGATCGCGAAGGACGACTTTATCAAGGCCATTGATGCCCTTAACGACGTCCACGGAACCCGAAGAAGCTCCAGAAGATGCCACAACCTTTTCGCCACTCATTTAGAAGCCCTTTATGTTTTCGTTGTTGGAAATCTTCGCCGTCGGTGGTGTAGTGTTCGTCCTTGTTCCTGATTCAGATCGGGAATCTTAGCGCTGTTAATCCATAGCCGTGTACTCGAATTTTGGTTTATATTGTTGTTGCCATTTTGATCAGAAACTGGAAAGCAGAACAGTCGCCATCAAGTCACTGAAAATCTCGGAATCTCGTGAAACTCCTTTCTCTGGATTTCCTTTTGTCTTTTGTCTTCACATTAAACTCCGTAAATTTTTTAAAAATTAATAATACTAATATTAAATACGATTAAGGTTTTAATTCTACTTTTGTTAATATATATATATAACCAAAATAAATAAAACGTTACTTTTCCCTTTGCAAAATTTTAACATAAATGTTTATATTTATAGATATTACATATAACTCAATACTAATATTGATATGTATTTATTATATAGATATAAATATAATTCAATGATAATTACGAAAATTTAGTTTAAAATTACACGCGAGTACAATTATCTTATTTTGTCCGTTATTTTATTTTTAATTATTATTTAAAATTTATTTATTTCTTCTTACCTGATATGTTACAGACATGTTACAGGTTATAAGTAATTGCATTTTTCAATTTTGTCCTCGACTTCAACTCTAACCTTGACCCCGACTCTACCTACCCCCACCCCATTCCACTACATATTTATATATAAATATACCTATATCAATATTTATATGTACGATATAAATATATAATAACTTATTATATATATATATATATATATATATATATGCACTTAGTTACTATATAAATGAATAGAATAGTTTTTAAAATAAATATTTAAAAATTCTATCTGATTCCTATAAAAATAAAAAATAAAAAAATTAGCTAAAATAAAAAATGAAATAGGAGACGAGACGAACATGGAAAAGACTTCTCTATCCCTGGATTACATGCAAACAATGGAGCACATCCTTATAGGTGATTTATGCTAATTTTTGCTTAATTAAAAGCGTGAGAAGGGGAAAATGAAATTGAACTAGATGAAGTTAGGATCTTCCATTTATAGCAGACGACGAAATTAGGTTCCAGAAGTTTCCATTTTCTTTGGCAATACAAAAAAGAAAACGCGAGGAATCTGTCTTCAATTCAAACTCCTTCCAGATCTCATCTTTTTTGATCAACAACGATTTAGCTGCTTAATTTGATCTCACGCCACCGGTAATTCAAATTCATTCTGGAGATTTCTTCTGACCTTAATTCTTCCTTTATTCCGTAGGCTCAAGATCATCATTTTGCTCGAATTTAACTTCATAATCCAAGGAGTTCGAACGATTTCTTGAATTCGATGCAGGAGCAACGTCTTCCCTACGGCTTTAGCGCCTTCAGATAAGTTTAATTTCCATGGCGCCTAGTGGAATGTTCTATGTTTTTTAGTTTAGAATTTCATTGAAGGTCTGGTTTTAAATCTTGAATTGGCTTGGGGAAACTGAATGAATTGGGGGGTAGTTACAAATCTGAATCTGCTTTTAAGCTGGGATTACGTGTTCTTCATATGAGTGAATATGAATTTATTACCATTTTAAGAAAATACATCGTCTTATCTCTGGAGTAAAATTAGGTTATATTGTTGTTTGAGCAATAAAATTAAGAAAGCTTTGTTGTAGATTCAATCCTTACTCAAAATGGCACCTACAGGTCACAAGCTTGAATGCTTCACAATGTCTGAAGGTATTTGACACTCTATTCACGCACTTTAGATCTGTTTGATAACTCGTTCTTTACAACAGTAGTTGAAAGATGACAACCTTGGAATATCAAACATCCCGAACAGAAATGTCAAAATCGAAAGAGCGAGTGCAGGAAAACGTAGAGGGAAAGATATAATGAAAATCACACTTTTTATAAGTTTATTGTCATCTGAAGTATTACACTCTGCTGTACACACGGTTGTTCTTTCTCGGGAACTGCAAATAAAAGGAAAACTAAATTGCAGACCACCTAACTGCTCCCCTGAAAAAAATTGCAAGCTCACAACATAGGTTTAACATTAAAATGAATACCAAATGCTTAGTAAAGAAATAAATAAGGTAAAGATGTTTGCAAGGACGCAAGCAAAAACCAGAACTTGAATTTGTCCATCAATCATGAACACAAGTCTCTGGGCAACAGAAGCAGCTAAAAATGCACTGAAGCTGGCCCTTCCACTCCTTACCAGTTGAGTCCAGCCAGTTCAGAAGGCTCCTTACATCTAACAACAAATAGATTTGAAAACCAAGCCTCTTCCACTGGTAACATAGAATTGCAGGAAACTGAGTGAAATGATCAGAGAAAACCATACAGGAGTTAGAATAGTTGAAGGGCCATTTTATGCTTATTCTGTTTCCATTTTGGCAACTTATAAAATGCCTCTTTGGTCATTCCAAACTTTGCCCTGAACTCTTCTGATGAGAGGTAAGTCTGCAGAGTTGCAAATTTAAGCATCTTAGAAAATATCATATTAAGAATCTATAGACTCAAGTTGAAGCGTTACTTTTTTAATATTACCTCTCGTCTTGTCACATCAATGTCTGAAATGGGATCGGTAGATGTAGTTTTTAGACGGTCATATGGATATATTGCGAGGCCTTCATCATCTTCAGCCTCACCTTCTTTCACATCTTCCTGTATTGTGAGAGTTTCAATTCCGACCGTCTTTGAGTTTTGCTTCTCCTTATCATTAACCTCACCATTATTATTAGTCTCCAGCTTGGGTTTGGGAGGCTCTGGAGGAGTCAGTTCACCCAATACAAGGTAATTATGTCAGGTACGACCATGAAATAGCTGCCATGGATTTATAAATTGAAGGCTACCTTTTATTGAATGTGGTATAATAGCTTCTCGAGCAGGTGGTGGCTGTTCAAAGCTAGCACCAAGAGCTGCTATGGTAGATTTTGCGGCAGCTAATTTTGCTGAATCTGGGCTCACTGATTTCGGGTAGATCTTTCTAACTGGGGGTGGAGTAGAAAGGTTCCTTGTATTGGGGTTCTCAAAAGTAGCAGCCAATGCATTGAAAGCAGGAGACCTCCCCCTTACACGGACCCTTTCAGGACTAAAAGACATGCTCCTAGAGCGTTGTGATTTGTCTGGGACTGCAGACCTCCCACCATATGATACCGGTGTTCTTCGCTTTGGTTTCTGAGTAATAATGAAGTCACTTATTAATGGGGGCATCAATAAAGACCAGGAAACTAGGAAAAGAATGTGAAGAGCAGAAGAGGGTGGTTGATGATAATGTGAAGAAATAAAAGGAACATAATCCAGATTAAGAAAATCAATGGACTGTGTTTGTGGGTGGGGGTTAAGAATTGAAACTATATAAAGAAGCCTTACATCTTGAGCAGGAGTGCCTCCGCTTTTGACTATTGTAAGTTTTCTTTGGAACGAGTTTCCGTGCATCTGTTTAAGATCGAAAATCTTAATTGCTTGCAGATAATTTATAGGCATACATACTAGAATAAATGTCGAATGCTTACCAAAGATTTTGCAGAGTCCCATTTAAAGAAGCGAGTAAAGAAAGGGGGTTCACTTCCTTCCGTGATAATGTACACCGGAGCTTCAGAAGATAGATTTTCCAGAAGAAAATCATGTTTTAGAAATTTCTGTTGCAATAAGAAAGAAAATTACCAATAATGAGAATCATAGTTTGTCGAGAAGACAATGATGAATGAACCTGGAAAACTTTTAGTATCAGACTCCCAAGATATGAAAATAACATAGAACCGATGACATTGATATATCAAGAACTTAGATATAACATTGGTGGGGAAAAGAAAGGGGCAGATTGAATGTCGAAAAATTTCTTCCCAGTTGAATAGCCAGATGATATAACGGAACATTGGCGAAAAGTAACACATGAAGTTGGCTAGGAAATACGTTATTCGTACCTCACCAATAGTTAAAGCATGCAATCTACTCTTGGAGTCGACTTGTTGGCCAATCCATACATATGTCTCTGAGTGATTATCCAGAATGTGTATGTCCTCGGTCATCAAATCATCTTGATCAAAGTTATATACCTCCACCACCTGCGAAACTTCACATTATACCTTCTCGGGAAAGACGGTCATTTACAGTCGCTTCTTAATGTTTTTGTTTCTTTTGTTTCTTCTCTTTTTTTTTGTTCTTTCTAAGGAAACTAAGCTTGTATTGAGAAGAAATGAAAGAACGTGATAGTATAAATTATAGGAAATTTATGGATCAGAACGAGAAAAGAATGTACCTTCAAATTTCCTGCAAGTTCATCATGGCCATCACAAGTTCACAGGAAAAGGAGGAAGATTTAGAAGTGTAGCGGAATGGAAGAGTACAGGACAAGGCATAAATTTTTCACTAGCAGGAAGAATTATACTAACCTCCAGAGAAGGTACAAGAAAATAGGTGTGGATCACTTTCAGCCTCTCGACTGACTTTTTGGCTAGGATATTCAGATTTGCCTCCCAGCAAATTCCAAAATTGTTCAGATTCTGTACCTTCTTTTTGTGGTCTAGACTGTACATTGGGCTGCTGGCAATTGAAACACAAGTGAGAAATCAATAAAAAGAAATGTAACAAGATAAACAAAATTCTGACCTATCTTGTTAAACAAAACTCAAACTCAGATAAGTATGACTTCTTTGCCAAAGTGAAAAGCGTATGGATGTGAAATGATAGATTGCAACAAATTTATGCAATCAGGTTTATTTCATACAGAACACATTTGTCAAGAAGCTCTGTTTAGAAATCAAACTCTTGTGTCCAAGCTGAGAGAACTACACAACCTTTATCAAATCCAGCAATCGCTCGACAAGTTCTTGATTATCTGAGTTTGTGAGGCTTCCAGACCATGTAAAGACAGAGGAGCTGCTATTCAATATGTAGCAGTAGGAGGAATTTAAAGATGATGCAACCTGCCGAGGGAGAAAAAAGATGGGGAAAGGTAAGAATATATACATAAAGATTTAAATACATCATAATCTATCAATTTAACTTTCAAGTTTAGTAGTGATCAAAATGATGTCGATGAAGTCTTTGAGTTACGCTAGTTATATGCTATGTTTAGTAGTGACTTATTATGATAACAATTTCAGGAGCTCTTGTGAAATTCTCTCTCTAATTGATACCAATAGTTCACACGTACCTTTTCTCATATGGAGGAGAGTGATAAGACTGTAGAAAAGATTAAATAAACTTTAATCTTTCTACTATACCTTTTGCAATCATGTTAACTAAAGACATCTTTGTCATATGTGTGCATGATTAAAGAACTAACGAAATGCTATAGTACAAGTACCGGGTCTACTTGTATTGCTTGCATATTTTCGGGTCCAGAGCCCTGGACTCTAAATAATGCAATCCCATCCTCTTGGTAAGTTTCATCTTGAATTTCCTTCTCCGCAACATAATTCTTGTATCCCTTACTTAGGCCTCCCTGAAGTGTGTATTTCATCACATTATCTTTTAGGAAATCAAAATTCATGTATGGAATAAGAAGAAAAAAATATTCTCCTACAACTTTCTTTAACTGCAGATTATATCTAACAAACCTTGAAGACAACAAAGCTCTGGAAAATTGAATAAAATTGAATCGGTTCATTCCCTTCGTAAAGGCGAGCCTATAATACAATGAAATGAATCAGAAACAAGAAGATATCAAAGAAATGAATGTACATCAATTGGAAATCACAACCCCAAGTGATGAACCTACCTGGACTGGGAGAAACTTTAATGACTCAACCATCTTGTTTACCAGTGATAATGCTGTAGCTCTTTCTTCCTGGAGGAGATAAGCAAAAACGAATCCCAACAATAATAAGGCCTCAGATTAGAATGTGTTCATGTAGCACAAAAATTATATGTGTGTACATGACAAAAGAGTATGAGGGGGGAAACATTAGATACACAAAAAAACTAAAACTCTTATTCCCATCAGAGTGTCCATTATGTGAAGAAGTCCTAATTTTGAGCCTCCTATTCTAATTTCAATACTCTTAGCCAAAATTTCTCTCGTAAAGAAAGAGCATACAAGGACAATTGAATTCTAAGATGCAAGATCTGTTAATGAGTAATAGATCATGTTCGAAGTCCTATAACCAAACTAGCAAATGATAAACCATGTCCCAAATTCTTGGTCAAGGTAAACTATAAACCTAACAGAAAGAAGCATAAAGGAATATTTAAATTGATGTTCTGGATTTAACCCAACACAACAAATTACAGTTAAAGCATTACTTCCTAATTCATAGTTTCCAAAAAATATTTTAACATATCAATAATTTACGACTTTAACTTCTCCCATAACCATCAACCATCATGTTAAAGTGAGGTATTGAATGCATAAATGAACGATAAGTAACTTTAAATTTCGGTGTGATTTTTTTTTCTTCAGGTTGAGGGCATCTAGAAGCTTTTTGAGCATTTATTACCTCAACACTTCGCTTCCCAAACCATGTTCCTATAAGATATTCATCTTTATCGTCTCCAGGATACGAGTATTGAAAGATATAGCAATCCCCACTGTAAAATTTTGACTGATCAGAGGTAGGAATGAGAATCTTTTCGTTGCCACTGACTCGCCAAACCTGTGTCATGGAGGAACAGGAATCGTTAACCACGAAGAAAAGCAGTCGTTGAGAACCATGTCTTGTTCTATATAGAAGAGCAAACAATGGGGAAAAAGAAGTTCCAGAAAACCTAAGATATAATTGACTAGTCCTGGGTAGACTAGCAATTTCCAGTCAAATAGTTGACAGACTCATTTTCATAAAACAATTGCAAGAGCTTCAGAAGCCACACCTGCAAATTCCCAGTGCAATCAATGTATGGTTGAGGTTCTTCTTTTATAGGATCAGCTTTTAGAAGACCCTTAACATTAATCCCTTGACGCTTCAGAAGAGCTAAAAGAAACGCCAAAAATCAACACATAAGGAATGAAGTCAGTGTAGCAATATAGATAAAATTGTAACAATGGAAAAATATCTTTAAATTTTTTACTTCCTAACCTGCGACCTTTCCTCTGCCATCCTCTGACACAACTACATTAGTAACTTGAGGCCACGAATCAAATTTAGATCGGAATGTTGCTGTCTCGAAACCTTCAATCACACTAGTTATTTGTGATCTTGGTCTTTCAGGTCCATGCACTAGTTTCTGTTCACTTAACACAAATTAATAAGAAATTCTATGATGTCATGTTACCCAAGTAAAATGGATTTGCAGGTATAGGGTGAGCTGACCTCGGCAGCTGCAGTCGCCTTCTTTCGGTCATCGAGCGAGGTATTTCTTCCCATCCATGCAAATACATCAAATCCAGAATCTAGAATATAGCATTTTTGTGTTTCTAGCAGGTCCCTTGTCAAAGAATCAGCATCAAGTGGTTCCAGCTCCCCCTTCTCAATTCTTTAAAAGCAGACATATTGCTTCAGAACTACATAATAACGGTTACCAATTTACCATCTCATATGAAAGTCCAATGTATTTAGTTTAAGGATTTGTTAATGTCATTGGTTATTACTCTATTAGCTGAAGATAATTCTAGCTATGAATAGGGTACTCAATAATCTTCTATTCAAAACCCTTGAAACCTTTTAAAGAGAGTGGAGAAGTATATGTGCGTGCGTGTTTATAAAGACGTTCAATTACATAATATCTCATTTTTTTACGTTGCAGGGTCGTCTCCTTTTCTAGCTGAAGCAAACATTCTCACAAATATCACATGAGAAGAACCTGAAAAGGAGATAATATATTACCGAAAAAGCTTAGTTGGATGAGAATCAACATGCTTATCCTCATCACTAGTTGTTTTCCTTGGAAGCGGAGCAAAGCCACCAAAAAAGCCCCAAAATTCTCCAGTTTCAGGATCGGCCATCAACTTTCCATCCTCTACAAAAAGTTAAACTCACAAACTGATATTCCTCAACGTTCATCTTTCACTTCCAACTCACAGATCAATCGTAACTTACCAATGGCAGCCATCTCACATTTTCCATTGTGATATGTATCCTTAACATATTGAACAACTTCCAATGCTTTTGCTCTCTCTTGAATAGATGAGTTCGAACCGTTGAATTGGAAAATTTTGGACTTGGTATCGAGAATAAAAATGTCATCGTGGTTGAGTGAAGATCGACTGAAAGGAACCTATCATCACAATTCCAGAAAACTCAGCAAGCATTCATAAAAAGCTAGAGATATCAATGATACCCAACCAAAAACAAGAACTTGCCTCCTTGACATGGACGACACGTTTTCCTTTACACACAAACAACCGAGTCTTATGTTCCTCAGCCTCAGCATGTTTGAACCCGGATGCAAATCCACCTTCTTGAGGTATAATACATGGTTTGAAACAGGACAGGAACTTCTCTGTCTCGTGACCTTGAACCTCACGATATTGTACAGCACGTCCACCTAGTGCTGCGTCTAGTTCAATTGTCTTGATAGCAGCAGTACCAGCTTCATCCTGTGCATAAATAAGTCACTGAATCAAAACTCCGTGGAAAAAATTGATGTTGAAGAGTACTTTAATGGTATTACTTGTTTGGTAGAGGTATTTTACCTGAGTGGTATCTCTACCAAGCCAGTAATGAATATCATGTCGCAAGGTGCCACTTTTTAGGGAGGTTGTCTGCACAAAAAAGGTTTAAGACATGAATACAGTCATTCAGGGCATAGAATCTTCATGCCAAAGAAGAACACTACAAACACAATGACTGAAATCGTTTCCTTTTTTTTTTAGTTTGATTGATGATATGTTTCAACACATGAACTTTGAATTTGTGTAGCCAACAATTTGTTTTATAAATTTGAGATTTAGTATGAGGTATAGTTTAATACTTATAGAACTGACAAATTGAATGCTTTGGACACGAAGCCCCATACATCTCGGTATCTAACCCTATGCCACACAAATCCAACCTATCAACTAAAAACTCTCTAAAATCAATTTGAGCATAACTTAATTGATTAAGACATGCGCGAGCTCGAATAAAAAGTAAGACCCCATTGGTTGAACTCAATCAAAAGATAAACCCTAAAGCATCTAACTAAACCATATAATAAATAACTCACTCGAAAGTTTGTATTAAATGTTGAATTTCATTTTGTCATTACTTTTCAACTCCTCTGTTTGTATTAAATGTTGAATTTCATTTTGTTTTCATAGTCATTACTTTTCAACTCCTCTAATAAATGGTTTATAAATTACAACCAGACACTTTATACGTGCAACAATCCAAGCCCACCGCTAGTAGATAATGCCCCCACCGCTAGTAGATAATGTCCGCTTTGACTCATTACGTATCGCCGTCAGTCTTACAGTTTTAAAACGCATCTACTAGGGAGAGGTTTTCATACCCTTTAAGGAATGATTTGTTCCCCTCTCCAACCAATGTAAGATCTCACAATCCATCCCTTTGGGAGCCAGCGTCTTCATTGGCACACCGCTCAGTGTCTGGCTCTTAAACTATTTGTAACATCCCAAGTCCACCACTATTGTTCGTTTGACACGTTACGTATCGCCGTCAGCTTCACGATTTTAAAACGCGTCTACTAGAGAGAGGTTTCTACACCCATATAAATAATACTATGTTCCCCTCTCCAACCGACGTCAGATCTCACAATAAGTGTTCCCCATTTCATGCACAACCCAAATTCATCTATCGTTTCATGTCTAATCATTCTGAAACAAAAGATAGCCACTTGTGGCATTTGATACTTGTACACTAATAAGACAAATTAAAGAAGAAATTCCACAAGTTGAGCATATAACCTTATCAGTGTCACAAATAATTCCAAGACTTAGATACATATAGTGCTTCTTAGGGGAGAAAATATGCATATATGTATGTATATGTTGCAATTTAGGGAATGAAAATGAATCCTTTACCTTGAGAATGATATAGGAGTCACCAGTAAAGAACTTTCCATAAGAAGCCTTTGGAACAGGAACAGGATTAAAATTTTCAATCCGCCATATTTCAAGCCCACTTTTAAGTGTCAAGGAACAAAATATGAGCTCATTAGTTTCATGGGAATAAGGTTGATTGAATGTTTTGTACAGAAAATGGATATCAAACCAGAAAATTTCAAAATCTTATGCATAAAGGATACGCCTTTTGACCTGCCCCTTGGAAGGCTGGGTCCAAATCTCTCATGGAGACAGCCATATTGTTCTTGCACCTCTAGTTCTATATTGTTTCCCACTACTCGGCAGAAATACAGCGATTCCAACCTGAAGAACAAAACAAGTAACTACGAAATGAAGAAGATTGATCTCGAGACTGTTTGGAATGATGTTCTAGTGTGTAAGAAAGCGTTTTTAGGCACTTAGAAAGTCATTCCGAACAGATCCTTTATGCAGAAAATAAGAACAAATCAACATACAACGTAGATGCGTTTATTTGCCTCAAGCATTTGAGGGGCTCATTCAAGACTTACTCAAACTATTACTCAACAGAAAATAAGAGCTTTGGCTTCAGCTTATCGGGATAGAGGTAGGTAAAAAAGAAATTTTCGACAATTGTGGATCGCTCGAATAAATGCAGTAACTCGCTAGTTACTATAATAAGGTAGACTACAGTTATAGTAGATTCATACACAATCTGGCCACTTAATCGTAAAATACTTGCCCAAATTGCTATATTAAATAGCAATTGTCTTTACTAGTCAGCTTTACCGAGTTCAAGAAGTCCAGAACGGAAGATTCGAATGTATTACATATCTTGACTTTAGCTTGAAAACAAATATAACAGGTAGAGAAGCTCACCTCACGAATAGTCCTACGGACACAGTGTTGCAGTATGAGGGTTTTCGTTACTGGAACGGGTGGCAAAATCAGCTACAGGAGAACTGTACGAGAAAGGCAGATTAAAATCGAAGACAAGCACAACACTCGAGTTATGGGAAGAATCATCTATAACTCCACTTAGTGAATTAGAACATCAAACAAACAGAAAAACAATCCCATGAATGTATGTATATCAGTAAACAGCTTAAACCCTCCCTTAATAGAGAAATTAAGAACTAACTACAAGAATACAAACTTCTACGAATGAATCGAATCAAATCTAGTTTTTCAACAAAATTCAGCTAAACCAGGAGGCCATAGAACATGTTCATAATCACCAATCCCAGAAGACCAATTACTCGATTATATCAAAAACGATTCAAACCAAAACAAAGAACAGGAATCAGCAGCTTCACAAATTTCCATAACAACGCCCCAAACAAGAATCCCTAATAAAAACGAAGAACAACCCTGTTTCAGAAACTAGCTAAGCAACCGCAATTCAAAACCAAAGAAGAAAAAGATTAAACGGCAGAAAGTTGCGAGTACTCACGGCCGATGAAGACAATCAGGTATTGAAAATTGAAGCGGAGAAGCACCCAGATCCACCAAGGATCAGAATCATACAAACAATAGTGTTTTCCAATTCCACAGCGCACAAGAGAGAGAGAGAGAGAGAGAGAAAGTAAAGTGTTAGAGGTGAAGAAGAGAGAAAAGGGAGTAGAAATGTAGAGAGAGAAAGAAACCCAAAAAAGTATTTGTATTTTGTAGTGAGAGAGAAGAGAATGATGAAGGGCAAGGCGTGCTAATCACTAAACCCCAACACAAGAACGAACCCACGCAAGCACAAATGAACTGTAATCTTAATAATCAATCAATTAAATTGAATTTCTTCTTCTTTTGTTTTTGGGGTTTCAGTATGTGACAGATAGATTGATTCTTCAAAGAAATTTAATCCAAAAACATTCTTCAAATCAATCATTCAGAAACTTTCGGCCAACAAGAACTTTGTTTCCAAAACCCAAAAATACCTCGCAATAATTCTTGAATTATAAACTCATAATCATTCTCTAAATTAGCATATGAAGAACTTTCATCCAACCGACACAGATACAAATAAGGAAGAAAGAAATAAATAATTGACCGTGCCATTAATATTAAACCAATTAAATTTTCAATATTAATACGAACATATAATTATAAAATTATAGACTGATTTAAGAAAAAAATCAAATTCTTTTTAATAAGTTAATTTGAAACGTTGTTATTTTGTTTATATATTCAATAATTTAAGTATTAAATGAAATGAACCTACTAAATATGCTCATATAAGTACACTATAGACTTGACTAAGGGCCAACGTACATTCACACAGTCAAAAACACTAGAAAAAAAGGAGTGAGTATAATATCGCGGTGTACATGTCCTTGTGTAGCATATTAGGTAAGTATTTCATGCCGGTGACATACAACATACACGAGATCTTGTATTTAAAATAAAAAAACTATATGTCGTGGGATATTCATACTTCATTTAGTTCATCCAATCCAGCTCATACGCGTTCCAACAGTAAGTTCACTTAGAGTGTTGGCTTCACCCAATGTTACTAACTTTCCTTAGTCGATAACAACTTAATCTTGTTCGGTTTTATTCCACATCTAACGTTTCATAATATCGAACTTAGGATATATTGAATAAATTAATTTAACCTAATTTTTCAAAACTAATCCAAAATAACTCTAAAAATATAAAACCCAAAATATCTCAGTTTTAGACTTTTTATTTTATTTTCTCACTATTACAATATAATTCTCCTTTAATAATTAAATTTAAAAAATATTAAAATAATCATTAGATACGTTGAATTTGAACAATTTTTCTTTTCTATCTCTAAGTTAAAAAATTATTACATCGTGACAATTTTTTTTTTTTTAGAATTTTCACCCAAATGGATTTAAGGTAAAAAAAAGAGCAATAAATTCAATAATATTTTTGAAGCAATGTTCAACCAATTTAATTTATAAAAAAAATTAAAATTTAATATTACAAATATAATTTTCAACAATTATAATTATAATAAAGCGAGACAAGCATAAGATGAGACAGAGATGAAGATAGGAATATAATTTCTATAAATATTTTTAATTAACGTGTCCCATAATATTAAAATAATAAAATTAATGATGAAAATATATATTAAAATTTAAAATTTAAATTAACCATGTTTAAAAAAATTTATCTAATAAATTTTTGAAAATTTAATTTTATATTTAATAAATATAACAAATTTATTAAAAAAATATAATAAAAAGTATTTTAAAATTTTAACATTTTAGATACGAGATTTCAACATAATAAAAAAAAAAAAAAAAAAATTAAGAGTTCAATCAAATCAATGATAAATTGTGAGGGCAAATCCGTCATTTGTCGAAGCCAAACCCTCGTTTTCCTCTCTCGCTAGGGTTTCGTCTCTCAACATAAAATCTCAACACAATCCACTGAAGAGCCGTCCACTCCAACGCTCTCTTTTTTCTTCTTCGCAATTCGCTTCAAGCAGAATCCCAGTTCGAAGATCAAACAATGGGAGTTTTCACCTTCATCTGTCGGAGCTCCGGTGGCAAGTGGACTGCCAATCAGTATTCGGGTGACCTTGAAGGCTCTGCCGATTCCACCTACGATCTCCAGAGGACGCTCGTTCAGAATGTCCTCTCCGTCGATTGCTCCGGTGGTGTTCAGTCCTCTTTCTCTTATGTCACTCCCACCTCCGCCGTTTTCCAGGTATTCATTGTTTTCTCCTCTATTCCAGTTTGTCTTGTGGATTCTTCGAATACTTCTGATTTTATTATTCATTGTTCTCGATCTAATGTTCAAAAAATGCTCCCCTTCTAAATGTAATCAATGTTTATTTGATTGTTTAATCTGGTTTCTAATGTTTTGGTCAATATGAATAGTTATCTTTTACCTTTCCTGTGCGATGAGGGACGATCCTTTCTTTAGTTTTTCCATCTTTAGCGTATGTTTGAACTTTTTGTCTATTTGATCTATAGGTTGGCGTTTAACAATTGCGATTATGGGTTTATGGGTACATGATCGATTAAGCAACTATTGATTGAGGGAATTTTCCAAATATATGGTTTTATAATGATGAACTAAAGCAATGTTGGTAATTATATTTTTAGTATGTTCATTGGTGAGTTCCTTGATTAGTATAACTTATCTGCATTCTCTCATTGAATTTTACATTTTCTGGATAAACATGGATTTATAAAAATACATATTTGTGTAATTCCTTGTTAGAGGTTGTCTGAATTTGCAGATGTATTTGGAAGAAGTTGGTTTGAAAGTATTTATGATTTATGATCTCTTCAATATCTCAAGTAGCTTCCTCCCTGCTTGCCTGTTGTTACCCGTTGTGCATGCCTTGCTTAAACATTAGTATTTCAGGTGATCATTGGCGGCAGTAGTGGTGGCGGTTTCATTGGTGGTGGAGGAGCTGCAGCCGCCCCTGCTGGAGGAGATGCACCAGCTGCTGCAGAAGCCCCAGCTGAGAAGAAGGAAGAGGTGAAGGAGGAGAGTGATGACGACGACCTTGGCTTTTCACTTTTTGATTAATTGGTATAATTACTCGTTATTGTTTATCAAACCCAGAATCTTTAGCACTCAACTTTTCTATTCAGCAAATTATGGCTATGCATTTAGTTGAATTTGCAAGTTCAATTGTTAAGGACGTAAAATTTTGTTACTGACCTTTGTCAAATGGTTGGGGTATTCTTTTGGGCATTGTTTTTCAAAAGGAAAACCAATTTGGTGTGGTTTGTTTTATCACATCTATTACTTGACTTGAATGGTGCCTTTTCAAGTATAGGTTGAGGTTTTAAAATTGTTTTAGGGTTTAGAGTTCATGCTATGATAAGATATATTACCTTGTTTATAGATTAATATCCAAACTTGAGTAATATTAGGTACTCTCATAAACCATAAGCAAATTATCTACTTTTCTATCTATGTCCATTTAGAATTCTATTGACATAGCTCGTGACTTTTGAAAACAAAGATATAACAACATACCTCTACAATTATATGATATTGTTTATTTTGAGTATAAACTCTCTTTGTTTTGACAAAAAATCTCATACTAATGGAGATAGTGTCTCTTATATATCAATTATCTTCTTAATTAGCCATTTCAACCGTAGTTAACGTAACTCATTATATATTCATTTTAATTTGGGATCGTCTAATTTCTAGATCTTTAGAGCTTGAGGTTGATAGCATTTTGATTGAACTCAACTTTGGGTCCATTTTTCTGGTATTGTAACGTGACAATGCTATCAAACCCAATTCAACGAAAAGCATAATTCTAAATAGTTGATCACCTTCATTTGAACAGATCTATACAACTAACTCGATTTTTATTGATATCAGCTATATCAGCTTTGACAAACATCAAACTAACTCGCCCTAAAAAAATAAGAGAGGGAGTAGCAAAAATTACATGAAGCTAAGTTAGATTTAAACTATGAAGCCAATTTCTAACCATTGTAACCCAAAAAAGAAGAATACTAAGCTACAAATAAAGCATTTGTAATTACATTCCGATCCCACTTGATGAGCCTATTGTGCCATTTGGCTGCTGTCTCCTTTTGGCATTTTCTTAAGAAGATCACTATATCCATCAGCAGAACTGATACCAAACTCAGTCAGTGAGCTCATAGCAAATGACAGCCCAGCACACAGCACCCTTATGGCTACTTCCGCCATTTTTTCTCCACTCATTACCTCATCAACCTTCCCAAACTCTACCATCTCCATGTTCCCGCCTGATTCTTCGAATCTCTTCGACCTGACTCGATCGCGGTGAGGGTCGTCTCTTTGCTGTTGTTGTGCGTAGAGCGACCCCATTCCAGCAGCAAAGAAGTCGAGCCCGTCTAGCACTGCCTTCTCTTGAACATCATCCAAGAACCTCTTCCATTGGATGCAAAGTCCAAATATTGGAAGTGCAGATGCATTCGATCTACAAGGTGAAAATGGAGGCTTCGTAGTGTCGGAGGAATCCGAATTTACACACCGGAGGAGCCATCCAGTTATTGCGTGCACATAGGATCGCTGGGAAGTGATCCATGACTCGAAACAGCTTCGCCAGTTCCTGAGCTCTATCTCGAGATTGGCTGATGCACGCGCTAACCAAGTTGGCTCAATGACCGGAGCTGAAGAGAGCTTTCTACTGTCCGACTTCAACGGTATACCGGCGAGTAGAAGCTTTGCTTCATCTAAAGCTCGCTTCTGTAATTGATGGCATTTTGCCATTACTTTCCACATCCTTGCTAACCTGTGTAATCATACGAAGTATGGTTGTTGATTATCTCAATGTAACTATAGAGATGTCCAACAATGGAGACTTACCCTTGAACCAATTCTAGAAGTTGAGGCTGCAACTCTTCATCTCTTAAAGTTTCGATTCTTTTCGCCACAGCTTCGACCGAGTGAATCGAAACCTTTATCTGAGTATGGAGACCTCTCATGGCAGATCTTGTTTTTTCTACTGAAGACGGATCATCGCCTTTTACATCTTGGTTCCTGAGTTGATTACATTTCTTCTCGTACGCGATTCGAATCTTTTCTCCGGACTGTAAATAAGAAGGAAACTATAAAGATCAGAAACATCCACAGGATTCATTGAAAGTAGAAATTAGAAGTCAGGAGAGGATTTGGGCTACACACCCTCACTTCCTGGTAGAGCTTTTTCTCCCAAGCATATAATCGATCCAATGTCGATTGATGACCGTGTGAAAATGAGCTGGATTCTTCCGGTACGTTGCCATTGCTCTCGTAAGCACTTTCGTCCTTAGTTGCTGAAGAGCTGATTAGAAATCTTGATGAGGAAGAACGAGATGAAGTCGAGCGGAATAGAGCTACTGGGTTCAACATTTTCATGGCTGCAAGGAGAAATAAGACTTCATGAATTGGATTATGGTCAAATGACTTGAATGCAAAAGAAGTACTAAAAGTAAGGGAATTAGATCGAAGTGTTTATGTATCCAACCTGTAGGTTCATTTGAAGTGGCCATATATGGAGCTTTTCTAGCCTCTAAAAGTGCTGAGACCTCATTTGCTGAATTGCAAACTGCTATAAACTGAGCTTCCAATTCTTTGATTACCTCTGCCATGCTCGTCGGTTTTCGGTTCACATAAACAGTAAAACCCGGTGTTTCTTCCTTGGATTTGGGATCGGCTACCCCTGATTCTTGGCTTGTACTTGCAATAGGTCCAGCATTCTGGAGCCTTGATACATCAATCTTCCCTTCCGGTTCAAGATCCATCTCACTTCCTTTGTTTGTTTCCTCCTCGTCCTCCTCCTCGTCCTTGTCCTCCTCCTCGTCCTCATCCTCATCTTCTTCGTCCTCATCCACGTCCTCAACAATAACTTCCTCTCTACAACAACTTTGGCTCCCTCGTGTTCTTTCTTCAGTGACGTTTACTCTATTGCTATTGTCTTCCTGCTCGGTTTCATCTTCTTCCAGTTCAGGAATCCCTTCTTCTTCTCTAACTTGTCTTAGTCCTCGTATCTCATCGTCGATTGCCATATGATTGAGACCAATGTTCGAGGGGTAGCCATAGTTATCCAAAGACGAAAACGGGTTCCAGAAAAAGTCCCATTGCGAATGTTCGGGTGATGGGGGAGGGATATTTGGTCTGTTGTTAGGAGAATAAGAGAAGAATGAGGAATTCATTGGTGAGGATTGCATTGGGAAGAAGCCATCAAATCCATACTGATTCATTGGTGAATAAGATTGAACTCTCACAGTTTCAGGTGATTGAGGTCTCTCTTCTACAGAAACTGCCCCATTCCCTCCTGATCTAAGGTAATTTACTCTCACCACTCTATTCGGTTTAGATTCGATAAGAAGCGTCGAGAACGAATTCGGCGTTATGGATATGAAACCAGGACTTGTTTTCTTTACAGATGTGTAAGGGGGTGTAATGAATGAATCTAACAACTGCTCACGAGGCTCGTATCCATCGACATACTCACGAAGAGCGGCAGATACTCGTTTCAATGACTGAATGTAGGCTAGATGTCCACAAGCAAATAGTCTCCTCTGCTCAACAGCTTGTTTGATAAAACTCTTCCGATCTTTACAAAGTTTTACTGCCTCTTCATCTTCCAGCTTTGACATGGAACATCCCATATCTCAATTTCTACCCTTTCTTCGAACTTTCGGACACTACGAATTCGTCAAGCTCGAATCGAAACCAAAATCACAAGGATATTGCTGTGTGTTTCTTGCCAGATTCATAAGGTTTCTCTGGGCTGTTCAGGCAAAAGCAATGCCAAATTCACACACAGAACAAGAACCAGGAAGAACAACAGGGAATCAAGATCCTATTTCAAATCAAAACCAACAGAAATGGAGGATTCTACAACATATTTGAGTATACAGAGAGGAGGGTTTAGAGGATTAATGCTTTTCTTGATTTAGAAGTTAAAGAACACAAAAAAAGAACAAAAGATTCTATTGAGGAGTTGTCAAAGATTTCAGCTGAAACAACAGGAACCTCTAATCCTTAACTTGCCAGTTCCAAATTCAAAAGGAAACTGATGAGATATATTATATTACGAACCAAAAAACAAAAGGATAGCAATATAAAATTACAAAATAATGAAAAGAAAGTCAAAAACAGGCGGAATGAAGAATGATGACTGTCATATTTCGAGCTTAGCAAAACACAAGAAAAGAAGATAAAGGGCTCAAAGTAAAGGACCCATTTGCAGACTTCACATGGAGAAACCGATCAAATATCAAATTACAAATAAACCCCTCTCTGTTTCTCTCTCTCTCTCTCTCTACAAAGTGGTCTGAGGCATTCATTGAGAAGGAGAAGAGAGCGAGAGAGTGAACAAAAATTTATAGTTTCACAAGAAATATAGAAACCACATTCTTATTTCCTCAAGAAAACAATAGCAACCCAGAAGAGGAAATGTAGAGAAAAAAGCACATAATCCTTCCAAAATTGTGATCCCCACAGAAAACATAGCAATCCAGAATAGAAAAAAACACTTAATCCCTGAAAATTTACAGTTCAACACCACATATTTCAGCAATGTTATAGCAACCTAGAAGTAAATGTTGAGATAAAATCACGTGATCCCTGCAAGATTACAATTCATCAAGCAATACAGAAGAAATATCGTTATCCCCACGGAAAACTATGACAACCCAGAAGAACAAATGATAAAAAAAGCACAAAATCCCTAATAATTCATAGTTCAAGAACAAATACTGAAGCAATGTTATAATTTCAACAGAAAACAATAGCAACCCACAAGAACAAATGATGAGAAAAGGCACAAAATCCCTAAGAATTCATAGTTCAACAACAAATATTTCATCGACTTAATATATTCACAGAATACCATGGAAACCCAGAAGAAAAAGTAGAGGAAAAAACACAAAATCATTGAAGTACCTGGTGGGATGAATGAATCACGGCCGGCGGGAAGGAACAGAGAATAGTGTAAGAATGCTTGATCACACACTGCCACTGACACAGACGATCATGAAGGTAGAGAGAGAAAGTAGAGCGAGAGAGAAATTGGGGTTTTAGAAGAAAATCAACGGTCAAAAAACCCAGAATGGAGAAGAAGCAAATCACGGAAGAACACAAACAAAACGATTCATTCACGTCGAAGTAGCTCATTAAACAAAACTCAGGTAGAGAGAAATAAAGGAGAGAATATGATCCCTCCAATACTACCCTTCTTTCTCCCTTTTATTTCAATAATGCCATTTCCACGTGGCATTAAAATGGTTATTAAATTTTTAGGCCCATTTTAAAATATTTAGACCAAAAAAAAAAAAAGTTTATTTTGCAAGAATTTTTATATACACGAAAATATATTATTCTAATAATACTAATTTAATATAATTTCAATGTACATAATTTTTTTTAATAATTTAATACTTCAGTTTATATCAATTTTCATGTTATTCTATAATTTTATTTTCATAACTTTTTTTAGTATTAAATATTATTTTTCGATTTTAAATTGATATACTTGAATTTATTTTGAAAAAAGAAAATTATGTAGTTGAGTGCTTTTGAAATTAGATAAATAAAATAATTGTATTTTTACATTAATGGGAATTTTGGTTTAAATCTCTTTTATTTCTCCAAAACTTCCCAAATTATTTAATTTTGGAATTATGTAAAAAAAAAAAAAAAAAAAAAAATGTCAAAAGCTCAGTCTTTTTCTTATAATTTTTTTAATAAAAATATATTATTGAGTGAGTGGAAATGCAAATTCTCAATTTTAATTTGAAATTGGGAAAGGAATATGCTCATCATAACCGAAAGTGGAAAAAAAAACAAAAGATTTTTGTTTTTATGACGTCATTCTGAATATATTCCAAATTCCTATCGTGGTTTAATAAAAATTTAAATAATTTTATATTAGTTACATATATGAATGAATCCAGACCCTATCTGAATGAGAGTGATAATGAAGATAAGATAATTAAAAAGAATTGTGAGTGGTTATTTATACCAACAAGGTGCGAATTCTTTTTTAATGGTTCAAGCAATGGAACCATTCTTATTGGGAGACCTAAAAATATACATGTGATGATCGAAAAACTCGGGTTCGTTTGTGACTCAGTTAATATAAACTTATCTCCTATTGAACTGTGATCGTTTAGATTATACAATAAATTGAAATTCTTTTAGTCAATGTACGAATTAACATTTGTTCTTAGTTTGTTTGAATACAAATGATAGAATAATTCTAATCTTGAGAATGGAAAATTATTCTCTTTAATATTCTTATCTTTGTGCATATTTGTCTCTAAGTTCAAATTAATTTCTCGATCTCGTTGATATATATTATATTAGGTTGGATAGGATTTCAATTCTATTTGGTTAGCTTTAAATTCGAGGTTGCATTGCAGTCGTACTTTTGTAGTTATTGTGTTACCATATAGAGTGTAGTTGTCACACATTGCTAAGCCTGGTGGTCGCCATTGTCAGCAACACGTGCAATCGAGAAACGTATGTTGAATGTAAAATGTGATGGAACTCTTGGGTTTTGAAGTAGAATATCTTCTCTTATTTTTAGGATTTAGTTTGTAATTTGTATTATCATTGTCATTCTTGAACTCCCTGTTACCATTCTTGAACTCCAAACTCCCATTGTCATTCTTGAACTCTCGAACTCTTGTTGCCATTTTTGAACTCCCAAACTCCCGTTTCTATTCTTGAGCTCCCGAACTCCCATTACCATTCTTGAACTCTCGAACTCCCGTTTCCATTCTTGAACTCCCAACCTTCCTTTGTCATTCTTAAACTCTGGTTGTCATTCTTAAACTTTGGACCTCCCGTTTCCATTCTTGAACTCCCAACCTTCCTTTGCCATTCTTGAACTCGAAACTGCCATCGCCAGCCATTCTTGAACTCTCGACCTCCCGTTGCAATTTTTGAACTCCCAAACTTCCGTTCCGTTGCCATTCTTGAACTCCTGTTACCATACTTGAACTCCAAACTCCCATTGCAATTCTTATACTCCCAAACTCCCGTTGCCATTCTTGAACTCTTGACCTTTCCTTGAACTCCCGAACTCTTGTTGTCATTCTTGAACTCCCAAACTCTCGTTGCCATTCTTGAACTTGCAACCTCCCGTTGAAATTTTTAAACTCCTATTGCAATTCTTGAACTCCAAACTACCGTTCTTATTCTTGAACTCCCGAACTCCTGTTGCCATTCTTGAACTCCCCAACTCCTATTGCCATTCTTGAACTCCTGTTGCCACTCTTGAACTCCTGACCTCCCTTTGCAATTCTTGAACTTCTGTTGCCATTCTTGGACTCCAAATTCCCATTGCCATTCTTGAACTTCAGAACTTCTGTTTCCATTCTTGAACTCCAAACTCTCGTTGCCATTCTTGAACTCCCGAACTTCTGTTGTCATACTTGAACTCCAAATTCATAGTGCCATTCTTATATTCCCGAACTCCCGTTGCCATTCTTGAACTCTCAACCTTCCATTGCCATTCTTGAACTCCCGAACTCCTGTTGCCATTCTTGAACTCTAAAACATTTGTTTCCATTCTTGAACTCCAAACTCCCGTTGTCATTCTTGAACTCCCGACCTTTCGTTGCCATTCTCGAACTTATGAAATCCTGTTACCATTCTTGAAATCCAAACTCTCGTTGCCATTCTTGAACTCTCGACCTCTCGTTGCCATTCTTGAACTCCCGAACTCCTGTTGCCATTCTTGAACTCCCAAACTCTTGATTCCATTCTTGAACTCTCGACCTTTCATTGCCATTCTTGAACTCCAAAATCCCATTACCATTCTTGAACTTCAAACTCCTGTTGCCATTTTGAACTCTCGAACTCCCATTGTCATTTTTGAACTCCAGTTGCCATACTTTAACTCCCAAATTTCTGTTTCCATTCTTGAACTCCCGACCTCCCGTTGCCATTCTTGAAGTTCCGACCTTCCGTTGCAAGTCTTAAACTCTTGAAATTCCATTCCTGTTCTTGAACTCCCAACCTCCTATTGCCATTCTTGAAATCCCGTTGCAAGTCTTGAACTCCTGAACTTCCGTTCCCATTCTTGAACTCCTGAACTCCCGTTGCCATTCTTGAACTCACGGCCTCCCATTGCCATTCTTGAACTCTCAACCTCCCGTTGCCATTCTTGAACTCCCGACCTCCCGTTTTCATTCTTGAACTCTCAAACTCTCGTTGTCATGCTCAAGTTTGTTATTACAAGGAGAAGACTCTTTGAAATTTGTGAAAGAATACTTGCAGCACACCTCTTGAACAAGGCTCCTTGAAAGTCTTTCGACAATTATTTATGACAACTGAGGAAAGGAGGGGTACATTAATGAACCGAGCCCACATCCGAGTGAAAGCGATCCTTAACATTGAATGACTAAGAAATACTTAAAAGAATTGAACGTCTGACCTATAACTACAAAAAAAACACCTTCCCGTTTTATGGCTCAATAATAGAAACTTCATAATTGAACGTGTTTTCGTGAAGCAATTCGATGTTGGTTGATCTCTTGAAAATTTCCATAGCATGCATGTGAGTGAGGATATAACATTTGAACTCCCGAATTCTCATCACCCCTATTGAAAGCTTGAACTCCCATGGCCATTGTTGAACTCCCAAACTCCCATTGCCATTCTTCAATTTCTAAATTTCCATTGAACCCCGAACTCCTATCGCCATTCTTGAACTCTCATTACCATTGACGATATCCGGTTGGCGTTGGTTCTCCATAGCTAGGGCACTCAACATCGTAGTTGTAGTAGCATTCCTTGCGGGGGGATCAAGTTACACATTGCGTCCTTTTGAGACTACTCAAATGACTCTAGCATGCAAATCTAAACACAATAAATGTATAGGAAAAAACTTTTGACTTCATAATATGCAACTTTCATTATAATATCCAAAATCTTCGGGATAAGCAACTATATGAATGACTATTTATAGCCTTGAAAATAAACTTTAAGGTAGGATCAATTGAAAGATTGTAACTCACATGTTCATCAATACCATAATTACCACCAACAAAATCTTGAAAATAAGATTCTAAAATTGATAGTACAATCTTTTCATCCACGGTGATGTTTTTGTGGCATGAATAAGACACATGATTTCATATCACAGGAGACACTAGGGCTTTGCATATGGCCTACACGCATTGTTGAAGGTTGGATTGGTTTAGTTCGTCTGACATGATTTAGTTCGATCTAGTCCAACAAGTTCGATTTGGTTCAACAAATTTAGTTGGTTTTTAAGATCAATATATTTAAGTTTCCTTTGTTTTAAGCTAGAATTTTCTTCGTTAAGACTAACTTAGGGCGTTCGGTTAGAAATTGACAAGTAAAAAATGCAATAGAAACAAAAAAAACTACCTTCCTTTCTTGAGACTCAATCATAGTAACTTTGTGGCTAAATGTGTTTTGCATGGAGTAATTCTGTGTTGGGTGACATTTTTTTTTTAGAATACATGTGAGTTAGTACAGACTCATGTTAGTATATCAAAATTGTCTTCACTTTTAAGAAGCGAAAAGTTGGTAATATGACAATGTCGCAGAGGAATATCGGGGATCATCAAGTGTCAAATCTGGATTCTGAATTCTGCGCATGGGTCATTACATTATCTATTTCGAAGGGACCCACCATTTTACTTTTTGGAGAGGGTTCAACATAACGGAAGATCACGACTTTTGTGAGTGTTCAGCACAATATGATACGGAGACATGGGCGCAATCTCGATTTAATACGAGCGGTGTATAGTAGATTAATTTTCAATGAGTTAACACAGGGGAAGCAAATTATTCAATAATTAATGTTCATGCTATTTCCACTCCCAACAATTATATATATATATATATAGATAATATATTTTAAGAATACAATTGTAATATTTTTAATTTTGTGTGACATTATTGGTGACGACACAACAAATCAGCTAAGATTATATGTACGATGTCTGAGGGAATGGGGGTGGTGCCAGTTACAGCCGGAAGTGATCCTGAGCCGTCAGATCTGTTCAAATGGTAATGGGCACTGTGATTGGCCAGGTCAAACAACACCCATCTGTCCGATTCTAATGAGGACACGTGTACGGCGAGAGATCCGAGGGGAATAATAATTATTAAGAAGAATTATAAAAAAGAAAAAAGCAAAATAAAGTGAAACAGAAAAAGTAAAATAAAGAAAATCTGGTCCCACACAAAAAGAGGAGCCCTCAGCCTTATCGATTTTCGTAAATAGGAAAATGCCCCTATTTTCATTCTTAAATATCGAATATGCCCCTCTAAATGTGGAAAATATTGAAAATTTATAATATTTTTATTTTATTTTATATAATTTACATGTAAATGAGAATTTCAAAATATAATAACATTTTCCTTATAAATTAGTTCCTATTATTTTATCAATAATTAATTTAATTTTTAATCCTATTATCTAACTTTTTTTGAATAACTATTCCATAAAATCAATTATTTTTTCCCCAAATAAATAGAAATTTATCATTGTAATTGCTTTAAAGCATTAAGTTTATAATAAATGTACAATTTGTTTGGTCAAAGCTATGATAATCAATTTATTTTCGGTTTTTTTATTAAAAAATTGAATTTACGATTTTATCCCTTCTTTAAATGCTCATTATAATTTGGAAGGGCTTACCTATGGATAACTTTAATTAATCCTTTTGTCTTTTCTTTTTCTACCCTTATAAAACTATTATTTATATTCTATATTTCCTGTTATACGACGGAGAGGAATCAAACTCATCTCTCGATCCATAATATATATATTTATATAGTTGGACCGGGACAAGGAACCTTCCTGTCCTCCTACGCTCTTATTTTCGTTTGCAATCCCACAAAAAAAAATCATTTATTTTTTTAAAGGATGGAATTTTTTTCAACTTAATTTATATATATTTTCATTTTTAATATAATTTATATTTGAAAAATATAAAATATCATAATAAATTCAATAATATTACTAATTTATTGACAAAAATATAATAATATAAATTTTCTTTTCAATATTACAACTTAATATTCTATATATATTACTTTTAATATAATATAGATATATTTATATTAATATGTGAAAAGTGAATGGAGTGAGGTGAGAAAATATGGTGAGCTTTTAAATTTTTTATTTAAACAGAGATTTTAAATTTAATTGATACGTGTAAGTTGAGCTATGCAGGGTAGTTATTTATATCTATATTAAAATTTGATTATCCATTTGAAAGGTTCAAACATTTGCATTATTATTTTTAAGAAATAAAATATAGTTAGGATAGGGTCTAATTAATTTATACCATTTTTATTTTTAAAAAATAACTTCGGAAAATAATAGATTTGGAACAAGTTGGTCACCAAACTCCCACCTCCCCCACTTTATGAATTGAAATTTTTAAAAGTTAAATCTTAAATATTTTTAATTGAAATCCTTGTTGGATGATGAAAGTCCCACATCGGTTAATTTAGGGAATGGTCATGGGTTTATAATTTAAGAATACACTCTTCATTGGTATGAGGCCTTTTGGGGAAGCCCAAAGCAAAGCCATGAGAGCTTATGTTCAAAGTGGACAATATCATACCATTGTGGAGAGTCGTGTTCGTTTAACGATCCTATTTTTGAAAACAAAAAAAACAATGCTTTTTACCATGGAAAATTTGGGCCTTAAAAGATCACAAAAGGCCCATTGGGCCTCAAATAAGGAAGGCCCAAAAATCCAAGAGTCAATTTCTGTTATATAATTTCAATTTTCCCCCTATCGTTTTAAACCTCAAAAGGAATGCTGAGAATAAAATCTTCTCCACATCTCATTTCCCGCTATCTCAACTTCGACAAAACACATTCAAAACCAAATCCCAATCGTCAAGCTCTTTCCGAAAAGCTTGTCACTTTCTTGCAACAATGTCTAAGCATCAAACAAATGAAGCAAATCCACAACCAGATGCTCACGAACTCAATTCACAAACCCAATTCGTTTCTCTACAAGGTTGTCGACCTCAAGGATTTCGCTTATGCGTCGGATTTCTTCTCGAAGATTCTCGAGCCCACCGAGTACGCTTTCAATGTCATGATACGTGGTCTCTCGACGACTTGGAATAAGTCTTCTCTTGCACTTGAATTCTATTCTCGAATGAAATTTCTGGGTTTGAAACCCAATAAGCTCACATACCCATTTCTGTTTATTGCGTGTTCGAATCTTTTGGCTGTTGAAAATGGACGGGTGGGTCATTCTTCTGTGATTAAACGTGGGTTGGATGAGGATGGTCATGTGAGTCATTCTTTGATTACGATGTATGCGAGGTGTGGGGAAGTGGGTGATGCACGGAAGGTGTTTGATGAAATTCCTGAGAAGGATTTGGTTTCGTGGAACTCTATGATTTCGGGTTACTCGAAGATGAGGCATGCTGTTGAGGCCGTGGGTCTGTTTAGTGATATGATGCAAGCTGGGTTTGAGCCCAATGAGATGACTTTAGTTAGTGTCTTGGGGGCTTGTGGAGAGCTGGGGGATTTGAAGCTTGGAACTTGGGTGGAGGAGTTTGTGATGGATAATCGGATGGTGTTGAATTCTTATATGGGTTCTGCATTGATCCATATGTATGGGAAATGTGGCGATTTAGTGTCAGCAAGGAGGATTTTTGATTCTATGAAGAAGAAAGATAAAGTTACCTGGAATGCCATGATCACTGGGCAAGTGAATCACCCACCTTCGCTTTGAATCTATACTTTATGTTATACTCTCTCTAGTATAAAAGGTTTCAATTTAGGCTCTTATATTCAAAAACTTTCAACAAAACCATTTTTGTTAGTGATGTTAGATATGGCTCATGATTAACTTATGTAGTATGATACTAAGTGAATTTGCACAAGAACTTGGAGGAGGAATTCAGCCACTCGGCTCAGATATTAGTGACTAAATCATGTACTTAGTTTAGATAATAATGTCCCTCTCTGTTCTAAAGTTTATGAAATCTTACTTTTTTCTTCTCCTCCAATCAATCAATGCAGATATGCGCAGAATGGAATGTCAGAGGAAGCTATCAAATTGTTCCAGGACATGAGAATAAGCAGCACAGCTCCAGATCAAATCACATTGGTAGGAACGCTTTCTGCCTGTGCTTCCATTGGAGCTCTTGACTTGGGAAAGCAAGTCGAGATCTATGCATCGGAAAGAGGCTTGCGAGACAACATTTATGTTTCTACTGCATTAGTTGACATGTACTCAAAATGTGGAAGCTTGGACAATGCATTTAGAGTTTTCGATGTCATGCCTCGAAAAAATGAGGTCTCCTGGAATGCTATGATATCTGCTCTTGCTTTCCATGGTCAAGCTCAAAAAGCCATGGCATTGTTCAACTCCATGTTAAATGAGGGTGGAGCTGCTTCCCCCAATGACATCACATTTGTAGGAGTACTTTCTGCTTGTGTGCATGCAGGATTAGTTGACGAAGGACGTCGGTTCTTTCACATGATGAGTTCATCATTTGGATTGGTACCGAAAATTGAGCATTACTCGTGTATGGTCGACCTTTTGTCACGAGCAGGACATTTGGAAGAAGCTTGGGACTTTGTCAAGAAGATGCCCGAAAAACCAGATGAAGTTATTCTCGGAGCATTGCTTGGTGCTTGTCAGAAGCGCAAGAATGTCGAGATTAGTGAGCGTGTAATGAAGCTACTCCTTGAATTGGAGCCTTCAAATTCTGGAAATTACGTAATATCGTCGAGATTATATGCAAATTTGAGAAGATGGGACGACTCAGCTAGGATGAGAATGTTAATGAAACAAAAGGGTGTTTCTAAGACTCCTGGTTGCAGCTGGATTGATATCAATTCACAACTTCATGAGTTTCATGCTGGTGATGTTTTGCATCAAGAGTGGATTGAAATCCAACAAATCCTAGACTTGTTGATTGATGATCTGAGGAGGGAAGGTTATATTCCTAATACCACTCTTCTTTAGCTAGACTAACTTTCATTCATGCTCATTGTTTTGTTCTGTAAGATGAAGTTCAAACACAAATTATACATCAAGACATCGACATTTGCGACCTAGAGCTGCTCGGGCGTCGTATTTATACCTGTTGAAGCCAAAAGAATTTGGTTCGGGGCCGAAAAATTCTGTAAGATGCTCCACAAATCTTCGTTTTGCTGATACTCGATATCCTTATGCACCTATATGTAGTTGTAACTTATATTATACATACTCATTGAGGAAGTTGGACCAGCATGAATGCATAATGAGTCGTTTTTTTATATGTAACGGCCCAAGCTCACAGTTAGCAAATATTATCTTTTTTGGGCTTTCTCTCAAGATTTTTAAAATGCGTCGGCTGGAGAGAGGTTTCCACACTCTTATAAAGAATATTTCGTTCTCCTCTCCAACTGATGTGAGATCTCACAATCTACCCCCTCCGGGTCCTAGCGTTCTTGCTGGCACTCGTTCCTTTCTCCAATCGATGTGAGACCCCCAATCCACCCCCTTCAGGGCCCAGCGTCCTTGCTGGCACATTGCCTTGTGTCCACCTCGCTTTGGAGTTCAGTCTCCTCGCTGACACATTGTCCAGTGTCTAGCTTTAATACCATTTGTAATCTTTAATGGTTCAGTCTCCTCGCTGACACATTGTCCAGTTGATTACATATAAATATTTTATTCAACCGAATTAACATAGCAATCTTAAATTGGGTGGTTGAATTTTCTTAGAAAATCATAAAAGTTTATGTTGAAAATGGCAGGTTTATAGGGTCAGTTTTCACTCTCTAAAACATGTAGGTAGTGCTGTTAGACCACTTGAGATAGAAAAATACTAAAGCCATCAAGAATCAACTCTGCATTTCAAATATTAGACTTGAAACATTACATTTTATCTATTGAACACTTTTGTATGTAAAAGATCAACTTTGCCACGATAAATAAGAGTAAAGTATATCTATTATTTTATGATTGCAATCCAATGAAAACCCAACAAATGAATCATGGTCTTTTAGCATATACATTTTTTTAATTTGATTTTGGCCAAGAACTCATATGGGGATAATATAAAAACATTTAATTCTAGTGCTTTTGGGCATGTGTTGCAACATTATTAGAATATTGGTAGTGGATTTGGACTTGGAATCCAACTTCCATTAAATTCCCCCCTCTTTCTCCCAATTCCATTGCAAATCTATTGGTACCACATTAAATTACTAAGATCCGGATTAGGGATGCTAAATATGGGATAATTATCACAAATTATGCATCTATTCTCCATTCTAAGCCATTAATTATGAGATATACATTCTTAGTGGCTTAATACCGAAATAGTTCTTGGGTAGAAGTACTATCGTTATCTGATACATGAATAATCTAATATGTGTATTTATTAATTAAGTACATGGATATCTCATAGATATGTATCTCGTAATTCATATATATATATGTATATATCTTTGATATTATATAACTATCGATCTGTTAATCATCTCTATATATAATATAAAATATATAAAAGTCAATAAAAGGCAGGTGATTTATTTAATGAAAAGTTCAAATTTGTTCCACTGCCTGCCACTACACAAACCATGGAGCCTTTGCCTTTGAAATCTTGTGCTATCAACTTCAATGTGTACTTTTCCTCATAAATTCTAACCAACATTACAACTATTTTAATAAACAAAAATGTTCCAATTATGTTTAAAATAAGTTATCCACATACCATATAAATTTAAATTAGTTTATTTTCAAAATACCATATTTAAATATATATATATATATATATATAAAGAATATATCTAGTCACTAAACTTCATGCTTATGCTTTGGTTTTGTTAATAACATTTGTAAGCGTCTTTCATTCATTTAGTTAAAAGATTAAGGACTAAAACGGTAAAACTAACAAATATTATCTACTTTCGCATATTACGTATTATTGTCAGTCTCACGGTTTTAAAATATGTCTGTTAGGGAGAGGTCTCCACACCCTATAAAGAATGCTTTGTTCCCCTTTGCAACCAATGTGAGCTGACTGTTCACCTTTATATGGTTAGGGCGGTGTGTCATTGTATTTTCACTGGCAATCCAAATTGTGAGATCCCACATCAATTGAAGAGGAGAACGAAACATTCTTTATAAAGAGGTAGAAACTTCTCCCTAATAGACGCATTTTAAAACCGTGAGGCTGACGACGATGCGAGGCACTGGTCGGAGTAGGATGAGATCCTTTTCATAGTAGACACATTTTAAAATTGTGAGACAGATGACGATACGTAAGACGCCAAAACGAACCATATTTATTAGTGGTAGACTTGAGCTGTTACAAAACCTAAAATTTAAAATGTCGAGATATGTTCCGTATGATATTTAATGGAGAGCACTAAAACATATAATATAATAATTGGAAAAACAAATGAGAAAGGGGTTTAGAAAAGTAGTGATGGGTGGGATTCTCCAATGAACATGTAAAGATGTGTAGAGAAAATGATCATAAAAAGCATAGTGGAAATAATATCAATATGCATTTAGAGTGGGAAGGGAGGCAAACAACTTTACAAACATCACACAAACCCATGCCTTTACCAACCCCTTCCTATCTTTGCTTCTTTCTCAATTATTTCTTTCAATAATTTGCCACTAAGCTTATATTTATAATCATTTCGATTCAAAATAATTCAAAATTTTGTCACGATTTAGTGTTATTGGTCAAATTAAAAAAATCTAAACAATCTCAACTTTAAATATATATATTATTGTCTCTTATTCCTTTTTTTAATACGGGTCAAAAAGTATTTCAGCTCGATTCAACTCAATCCAATTCGTGAATGCTTCTAAATATCGTAGTTTTGGTTATATTTTTATATATATAAAAATAAAAACTAAATTTAAAAGAGTCGTTAAATAAATAAGCAATTTAAATAGTTATCAAACGACCCTAAAAAGGTCAGAATACTTTTGAAAAGTGCTAATTTGGAGAGTAGGCGATGAATCAAATATGAATGAAGTCAACCTCGGATAGATTTAAAATATTTTAATTTTATAAGAGATTGGAATATTTTTTTTATTTGCAAAAAGGTCCCAAATCATTGGCCAAACTCCCAACTGCCCCAAAGTTTTCAATAATTAATATAATTATATATTTAATATTAAAAGATTATGGAGGAAAATAATTTTTTTAAGATTCCAAAAAAAAAAAAAAAACTTTGTTACAAAAAATAATGTCATTATTCTAAGGAATAAAAAGGAAACAATATTTTATTAATTATTCTGTACCATAGAAAAGGAAACAAGTTGATATTGACTAAAATAATAAAGTTATAAAATAAAAAAAAATAAAAAAACTAATTTTAGTTTTCTATTTTAAAAATTTATTTGAGTTTTTAAATTTTTTATACAACCGAGAGAAAACATATTGGCTAGTGATTAGGAGGTCCTAATATTTGAGTGAACGGGATACCAAAGGCCTCTATCCTCCCATCCCTATGGTAGAGCTTGTTTTGATTCTTACATGTTGTTAACGAGTTACAACAATGACTTTTTGTATTGTCAAAGAGTTGAACAATGTAAATAGATAACGAGTGACTAATCAAATTGATTGGGTCATGTAGGAACAAGGTTCAAGTTTACCGGTCTGTTAGGATGCCTCAATTGCATACATCACTGCATTTTCACTTAACACCTATCATGATGATAAATAGCTCATCCTGCTATGAACTTCTCTTGAATTCTCAAAATTACTTTTGTAGCTCCATCCACACAAGAGCAGATAACTCATCGATGTCTCAACTGTGCTACTACTTAGATGCTTTTAGTAGTTATCTGCTATGCACTTAACTACTTAATGTTTATCGTGCGTGGTGTAAAAGAAATACAGACTACATCGAATTATGTTTATGGTAAGTATATTAAGCACACTCGATCATATTATGTTCTATAATTTTTGCATTTATTACCTATAGCGGAAGGAAAACAAGATTCGTTCATCAAAAGATTGAACCACTAAATTTAAATCCCAATCATATTATAATGTTGTCTCATCACTACAAAAAAGAAAGGGCCTTCTTTAATTTTGTTGAATGTCTTTTCATGTTTTTCTTTACTTCTTTCATTTTCATAAAAAAAAAACCATTTTTTTTAATGCTTTTTAGGGTTTTCTTTTCATACCAAATTATTGAATTACATCCCAATTATCGCTAAATTATGATCATAAGCACGTACACATTAAGACCATATCGGAATGAAAACAATCTTGAAGATAGAATGACTAAGAAAGACTCTCATTTTTCTTTTTGCTGGTTTAGTCATATGAACTTCAAAAGTAGCGTATTTTTTTTAGGAAGCATGCATTTTAAATCTTGTCCGGTATGAACGGAAGATTTTTAAATTGGGGGATTTTAAAAGTTGACGTACCAAAAGAAAAAGAAAAACAAAAAACGTAAATCAAAATTTTAATTTTTAAAAGACCAAGTACAAAGACAATAAAATAATTAAGGAATAATTAAAATTAAGATAAAGTAATTAAAGAATATCAAGTTTATTAATTAGTGTTGGATGTATTTTCTAGAATATATTTTAAAAACATTATTTTGTAGACTACTTTTTAAAAATGATTTTATTTTCTTTTTAATTAAAAAAATATATTTAGAAATCCATGTTCCATGGGTCCCTTTACATTTCCTAAACAAATGTCACCCACAATATTACCATTTATAATTGGCTATCCTCAACTTGTATTTCTTTATTTATTTAATTCTTAATTCTTAAACTTTTTCACATATTTATTCGATAAATATTCATTGATTAAGCACTAACAACAATAAAGTTTATATATGAGATTCGAACATAAATATAAAGATAGTACGATATAAATATGAGTATTAGAGGCCAATAATACATATCCAATTTTCATAAGAACATTGTAAAGGACAATGTAGCAAAAGGTAAAGAATTAGCATGGAGTTTTAAGGAGTTATTATTTATCGAGTAAATATCTTGTTTCTATGTGAGGCTTAGGGTTTAAAACGAGCTCTAAATTTAGTGATTCTCGATCTAAAATTTAATAATAACGACCTATGCCTTAGATTCAGAATTCAGATTCAACACTTAATGACCCTAACATTTTCTTGCATCTCCGGCAACATGACTCCTTGTTTCTAAGAGTGAAAACTATTCCCACATATCAACACAAGTCATTTCAACATGCAAATATTCAATTTCAAATTTTCGATGATTGAGCCACAAAAAAAGAATGTCTTCAAAATCACTCTCATTCAAATGTGATTTTAGTTCATTCATATACTTCTCGTTTATTCGAGTCTCACGTGAATGTCCTACCAGTTTCGTTGGCAAGGATCAAATAAAACTTGTTTTTGGGTATTAAATTCATACATGCATATGGATATGATCAATGTAGATGAGTTAGAGAATATATGCGAAACGAAAAGGGTAAGAAAAACAAGAAGATAGGTGGAATCACATGTGGTTTCCAAATTGGTTTAGGTAGAGAGAGATGATGATGATGATGTGGGTTTCCCACTAATCTATGTCTCATCCAACCCCTAAGCTTTGTTTATATTATGTTGTTTGGAATTGTATTCCTTTGAATATACTTTCATATTGTTCTTTATTATTGTTCATGATTATTTTTGTTTTTTGATGATTCCCTCATGAATGCCCCCACCATTGATTCCTTCTACTACTTAAGGTGTGTGAGGTTTGTTCTTCTCTTGCATCAACAACAACCCTTTTGCCTTCCTCTCTAAGGTTTGCTTCATCTTGCTTCAAATTTTCAATTGTTATAAGCTATAACTTTCTTTTTCATTCCTATTACCTTTTCCTTTTTTAATACTACAAATCTCTCTCAAACTCATTTCAACTATTGTTTTTTTGAACCCTTTTTGTATCAACTTATGTGTCGATGTTCTATTCGATGGGATGATATATAAATCAAATAAAAATTATCTTTTGGAGAGATGGTTGATGGCACTCTAGTCTTGAAAACTAGTATAGTTCGAAACAAAGAACTATCGAGAGTATGAATCTCTCTCCTTAGCGAATAAATTTTTTTATTTATTTTATTGGTTTTGCCCGGCTCGGTATCATAAATGAAGAAAGGAAAAAAGAATACTTGATATATCTGTCGACATGTTTGAGAGTGATTTTGAAATGGTTAAAACTTTTTTTGTCTGTTTAAAATTACACCAAACTGTTTTTTTTATTGTGTAGAACTGACATGTTCAAAACGGTTAAAACTACCCGGATATTGTTTTTATTGGGTAGAGAATCATGTTTACATTGGTTTTGAATGATACCATTTCAAAATCACTATCAGACATACGAAAAGCAAAGCAAAAAGAACGTTTTTTTTCGAGCTTTTGAAGGATATGAAGAGTGTTAAAAAGAAGTACATGTATATTTTTGTAGGGAAAGTTGGAGAAAATTTGTTTGAGAAAGAAAAAGGAGAAGACAATAATAATGGTGGGTGAGGTGGCAATGGAGAAGAATAAGAAAGTAAGGGGAGAGAACAAATTTGAAAGAAGCCATTTTGATGTGTTGGGAATTTGCTGTTCTTCAGAAGTCCCTCTCATTGAAAACATCCTCAAACCCCTCGAAGGAATCAAACAAATCTCTGTTATTGTCCCAACAAGAACTCTCATTGTCGTTCATGATTCCCTCCTCGTTTCTCAGCTTCAAATCGGTATTCTTCTTTCCTTTGATAATATATATTTTAATAAGTTGAACTCTCTTCAAATTGGTTTATTAAATAATTCATTTAAGTTTAACTTTTTAATTTATTTCATAGAAATCTCTAACATAAAAAATGTTTAAAAAGTCCGATCGAAACCTATCAACGATAGACTTATATCACTGATCGAGATCGTTTGTTATCGAACTTGATAGTGAAAGCACTAAATGAAGCAAGATTGGAGGCAAATGTACAAGTAAATGGAAAGGGAATTAGCAAGAAGAAATGGCCAAGTCCTTTTGCAATAGCCAGTGGGTTGCTTCTAACAGCATCCTTTTTGAAGTATGTCTACCACCCATTGCGGTGGCTGGCCATCGCTGCGGTCGCCGCGGGCATCTTTCCCATTCTCCTAAAAGCCATTTCCGCCGTTCGCCATCTCAGGATCGATGCCAACATTCTTGCCATTGTTGCTGGTAAAGTTTCGTTCTTGGGCGTTCGTCAAAATTAAGATCGAAAAGTCGAGTTTATGTTTGATATGTGTATGAACTTTGTTGTATTACGGTAGTGGTGGGGACAATTAGTATGAATGACTACATGGAAGCTGGGAGCATAGTGTTTTTGTTTTCCATTGCTGAATGGCTGGAGTCAAGAGCAAGCCACAAGGTTAGCAAAACAATGATTATGAATTCAAAATGGGTTTAGTTTAAAGTGAATTGTGTTAATGAAAAAGTTGAATTGAATTAGGCCAATGCTGCAATGTCCTCGCTCATGAGCCTGGCCCCTCAAAAGGCCATCATAGCTGAAACTGGAGAGGTTGTGGCGGTAAAAGAGGTGGAATTGAAGAGTGTGTTGGCAGTGAAGGGTGGTGAAGTTATTCCCATTGATGGCATTGTTGTGGATGGAAAATGTGATGTTGATGAGAAAACTTTGACTGGAGAAACTTTCCCAGTTCCCAAACTTAAAGATTCTCTCGTTTGGGCTGGTACCATCAACTTAAATGGTATTATATCTCCTTTACGTCTCTACTTTCGGTTACAATTTTGAACGATATTCCTTCTCTTTTAGGTCATCCATTGATTCTTTTGTAGGTTATATTAGTGTTCAAACCACTGTTGTTGCTGAAGACTGCGTGGTCGCAAAAATGGCTGAGTTTGTCGAAGAAGCTCAAAACAACAAATCAAAAACTCAGAGATTCATTGATGAATGTGCCAAATATTACACTCCAGGTACCCCTTACACATCTTATCCCAAAACCATCACTTTGGAATTCAAGCTCAAAAACACAGCATGTTTTTGTATGCAGCTGTCGTTGTCATATCAGCTTGTGTAGCAGCCATTCCAGCTGCATTCAGAGTTCACAATCTCAGCCATTGGTTTCACTTAGCTCTGGTGGTCTTGGTGAGTGCATGTCCCTGTGCCCTTATCCTCTCCACCCCGGTCGCCGCCTTCTGCGCCCTCACGAAGGCCGCCATGGCCGGTGTTCTCATCAAAGGCAGCGACCACCTTGAAGTTCTTGCAAAGATTAAGGTTGTAGCCTTCGACAAGACTGGCACAATCACCAGAGGTGAATTTGTTGTAACAAATTTTCAAGCTCTACGAGATGATATCAGCTTCCACACCTTACTTCATTGGTAATTGCACAAAAAACGTGTCACCCAATTCCCTAATACATTGAAATTTTCATTTTATTGATTGAAGTGTTTATGTTTAAATAAGGGTTTCAAGCATTGAGAGCAAATCAAGCCATCCAATGGCAGCTGCCCTTGTCAACCATGCAAAGCTGCTTTCTATTGATATTAAACCTGAAAAAGTTGAGGAATTTGAGAACTTTCCAGGAGAAGGTGTTCGTGGGAAGATTGATGGGAAGGATATTTACATTGGAAGTACAAAAATTGCTGCCCGAGCTGGCTGCTCGTCAGGTTTATGATCAAACCTTCTTTTATCACCAAGCATGTTTTCAGTTACGAATCACGACCCTTCACAATAGTATGATATTGTCTACTTTGAACTTATACTCCCATCGAAAAAAGTACACTATAAAGTCTCCCCTAAGGCCTATAGAGGCCTAGAACAGCCTCCCCTTAATTGAGGCTCGACTCCTTCTCTAGAGTCCTCAAACAAAGTACACCATTTTTCGACACTTGAGGATTTTATTGACATGACTAAGTAGGGCATAGCTCTAATACCATGTCTGTAATCACGACCCTCCACAATGGTGTGATGTTGTTCACTTTGAGCATATGCTCTCATGACTTTGTTCAGGGTTTCCTTAAAAGACTTCATACCAATGGAGATGTATTCCTCACTTATAAATTTATGATCATTTCCTAAATTAGTCAACGTGGAACTCCTTCCCAAAAAAGTATACTATAGAGTCTCCTCTGGAGCCCTTGAACAACCTCCCCTTAATCGATGCTCGACTCTTTCTCTGGAGTCCTCGAACAAAGTACACCCTTTGTTTGACACTTGAGTCACTTTTGATTACACCTTCGAGGCTAGCAACTTATTTGTTCGACACTTGAGGATTCTATTGACATGGCTAAGTTAAGGACATAGCTCTGAGAATTCACAACCTTCCATAATAGTAGGATACTTTTGGACATAAGCTCTCTTGACTTTGCTTTAGGCTTTGCTTTAGGCTTCCCAAAAAAAACTTAATATAAACTTAATTTCTTCAGCTATGAAGTTAGACGAGGAAATGAAACAAGGCCAAACCCTTGGATATGTATTTTGTGGGGAGATGGCTGTTGGAGCCTTTGGTCTTTCGGATTCTTGTCGGTCAGGAGCTAAAGAAGCCATGGAGCAGCTCAAGAGTCTTGGCATTAAAACAGCTATGCTCACTGGGGACTGTAGTGCAGCCGCCATGCACGCCCAACAACAGGTTTTTTTTGTTCATATTTTTGTTAAGTGAAATTTGAATCATTCAACGTTCATAAGGATGAGTGGTTTGCAGCTGGAGAACGCGGTTGATGTAATCCATTCAGAGCTTCTTCCAAAGGAGAAAGCAAATATGATAAAAGAATTCAAAAGGGATTATGGAGCAACCGCCATGGTTGGCGATGGCTTAAATGATACCCCAGCATTAGCCATAGCTGATATTGGCATATCAATGGGCATTTCTGGTTCACCTCTCGCTACTCAAACTGGGAATGTCATCTTAATGTCAAATGACATCACAAAAATCCCACAAGCCATCAAACTAGCTAGGAAATCTCATGCAAAAGTTGTTCAAAATGTCATTTTGTCAATCACTACCAAGATTGCAATCCTTGGCTTGGCCATCGCCGGACATCCGCTCGTTTGGGCGGCCGTTCTCGCCGATGTCGGTACCTGCCTATTGGTCATCTTGAACAGCATGCTTCTCTTGAGAGGAAGTGATCATAAGCATGGGAACAAATGTTGCAAATCTTCCAAGCTATGCTCGATGAAACATGGACGATGTGATGGTAGTAACACTCGACCCTCTCATCATCATCATCATCACGATCATCATCACCATAGTCATCGATGTCATGTCGTTGATGATAAATCGCCTAGTCGAGAAAATCATGTCCATAAGCATTGTTGTGAGAAAAAGGATCATAATCTTCAGCTTCCTCAAGATCACAATGGAGATTGTGGGGATAAATTTCATCACAATCATTCAAACAATGGGAATTGTTCAAAGAAAGTTGGTGAACCCAATTGTAATTGCCACTCACATCATGTAGCTATCGACATACATGAAGGTATTGACTGTGAGAGAATAGAGAAGCAATAAGAAGTTTCTTATGAGGAAGCAATGATTGGTGGAGTATGATGCGATGATATGAAATAAGGCGTCTTAGCCAAAGACTTCGATGTAGATGGAGAGTGTACTCTGTATGTTGTTCTAAAATGACAACTAAATAGAGGATTAATGATCGAATCTAGAGATATTTCCGTTATTATATTGATAGTCAAGAGAGTTACAACTTTTCAATTGATCATGAGCTTGTTTCAAGCCGTGAACTTGTTCCTATAACTTTCTTGTCTTTAGATTTGCATGAATCATTCAATTAGCATCCATGCTCGTAATGCCTTTCCAATTTAAACCAATTTTCACTATCATCTAAATGTTGTTTTTAGCTTGGACAAAGCCACCAAGAATTTAGCCATATGTAAGGCTAACTTCCCCGATTTCTCCGATTTTACTTTTAGTTTGAATACAATTAGGGCTAGAGTTAAAAGTTTCTCGTTACTATTGTTTCTTATAGGTAGCTAGGAAGGAGTCACTCTACTGTCACACCACACATGAGACTGATTGTGCAACTGAAGGGAATCAACTATTCATGCACACATCACAACACATTGATGTTTGTTTGATTTCTATTGCTTGTTATGTTCTATTGGTATGAAACTTTTTCCTTACTATGACTTCGGCTACAATACTTTAGCACGTGGACGTAAGCGGAAACAGGAGAAGCAGAGGAGAGGTAGGGAGAGAGGTCTTTCATGGACTAGATCCAGGATCCGAGAAAAAATAGTCTTTCCCTTGTTTCATCTATCAAAGGGTGTCCCGTGTCTAGGTTCCTATTTATAGAAATTGTGAGAAAATATCTTATACACTTAAAATAATGTATTATATATATATATATATATATATATTATAGTATTTAAATTAATTAAATATATATTTTATGTTTTAATAGTTAAGGTATCAAATATAATAAACATATTTTTCTTTGAAATATTAATCCAAACGGAGTGTTAAATTGAGCTAACATGAGACCTTATGAACTTAGCTCCAAAGTAAATTTTTAATTAATCAATAAAAAAAAAATATTTATCTCTTTTTAAATAAATTTAAATTTCTTGTTTTACAAATATTAGATCTATTAGTGAATTGTTGTTGATATTTTTGTGGACTAAGTTTCTGTAAGAGCCCATTAAGAGCCCATTGTCAAGCCCATCTCCATTATTCGATTTCAAAGCCTCCCTAGGGTTTCAATAGCTTCAATGGTGCTTCTTCTTCCCCGACATTTCTACTTCTCTCTCTTTTCAATTACCTTGCCGCCATTGCAGAGCTGATTCAATTGCCATTTCCATTTTTATTATTATGAACAAAGGCATTGGTGGTGGAACTGGTCCCACCGCAGCGGCTGCTGCGGCGGCAGCTCAGAAACAGAAACTGCTTCTTCAGAGAGTCGAAACCGATATAGCCAACATTGTCGACAATTTCACCCATCTTGTCAACGTCTCTAGGGTAACGCTCCTCTTTCCTTTTCTTTTTTGTCTTTAATTTTATTACTTGCTTTTGCTTCATTGTTTTCTCAACTCAATTCTTCTTCTACGACTTGGAATGGGAAATTTGTCATGTAATTCTCTTTTGGTTGGTTGTTTTCCTGTTCTTGATTGAACGATCCCATGTTTGGAATCCATAATTCAAACTTAGCGTTCACGTTTCCTTAGGTGAACGATCCACCTGTTAGGAATTCACAGGAATCTTTCATGATGGAAATGCGTGCGTCCAGAATGGTAAGATAATAATTTTTCCTTTGTTTACCTACTGCTTTTGCCAAGCTTATTTTAACTTCTGGATAGATAGCTCTCTGTTTCCTTCCACAATTGAATGACAATCATCTCATATGTTATTTGAAGCCTTGATTCCTAGGGATTTATTGATTTTTCAATAAAATCAAATGCTTCTGCATCTCTTCCAGTATGTATTTCTTCTCCTTCACCAGCAATTCCAAGCAAATTCTCTTCTTTGATTAACGTCTATGGTCTTCAAATTCGTAATCCTCAGGCGCTACCAATTGGTTCTCAGATAAATTTACTTGAGTTACTATTTTTAGCTTGAGCAGTGAAAGTTATCTCGTGGAATACTAGAGACCTTGGGGATCGTTCTAAAAGAACAACATTGAAAAACTCATTCAACGTCACTGACTTGATATGGTGTTGATTCATGAGACAAAGATTGCTTTTTTTTTTTTTTTTTTTTTTTTTTTTTTTTTTTTTTTTTTTTTTTTTTTTT
>NW_019272033.1:970677-986139 GCF_002738345.1 Cucurbita maxima | reverse complement strand
TTTTTTTTTTTTTTTTTTTTTTTTTTTTTTTTTTTTTTTTTTTGACTGAAAAGTTATCAAATCTTTATGGTGCTCCAAAGAAATCGGTTGGATTAATGTTGGATCTATTGAGACATTAGGTGGCTTACTGATTTTGTGGGATGCTAGTAAGATAAATGTGAGATCCCACATCGGTTAGGGAGGAGAACGAAGTATTCTTTATAAGCGTGTGGAAACCTTTCCCTAGCGTTTTAAAAACCTTGAGGGGAAGCCTGAAAGGGAAAACCCAAAGAGGACAATATCTGCTCGTGGTGGACTTGGACTATTACAAATGGTATCAGAGCCAAGCATCGGACGATATGCCAACCAGGAGCTGAGCCTCAAAGGGGGGGGTGGATTTGGGGGTCCCACGTCGATTAGAGAAGGGAACGAGTGTCAACGTGGACGCTGGCCCCCGAAAGGGGTGAATTGTGAGATCCCACATCGATGGAAGAAGGGAATGAGTGCCAGTGAGGATACTAACCCTGGAGGGGGTGGATTGTGAAATCCCACATTGGTTGGGGAGGAGAATGAAGCATTCTTTATAAGGGTGTGGAAACCTCTCCCTAGCAGATGTGTTTTAAAACCTTGAGGGAAAGCCTGGAAGGGAAATTCCAAAGAGGACAATATCTGCTAGTGGTTGGCTTGGGCCAATACAACAAAAAAAACTTAGGAGTTTCTTAAAGGAGGCTGCACTCTCTCAATTGAAATATTTTTCCAGAACAAGTGAATTTGTTGGGTAACACATTTATGAACCAATTGACTATAGAGAACGAAAATGTATTCGGAATGAATGCGGTCTTTATTCTCTCATACTGTGAAGGAGCCTTGGTGCATTGGTGGCAATTTTTATATAACTCGTTGGGTTCATGAAAGATCACCATTAAGAAGAAAAGCCAAAAGTTGGGAGATAATTCATAGCATTCTTTGATCAATAGCTTTTTTTTTTGTTTCGTAGGAATAAGAATAGTTATTTGATGATTCAACAGTAGAATGACAAGCTCAGATTTTTTTATTGAGCTCTATCCTTTACTCTCGGAAGCTGGACGTTTTGTTTGGGTCTTATCCCACTTCAGATTTTATATCAGTTGGCTAGAAATATCAGTTTGTGAGGTCATCATCAGGGAAGCTCTTTCCATAGATTTTCATGTTGATGCCTTTGTGGAATTCAGTTAGTTAGATCTTTTTTGGTGAAAGAATTTTGGCCAGCTTTTATTAGTATTGGTTCTTGTTGTCATCTGTTGTTGCTTTTCGAGGTTTCTCAGCAGTCGAATTTGGTTTGATGGGTCTTGTTTCGTTTCTGACAATTCTCATTTGATTGTAATTGTTTTATAATCTTGTTCAATTTCTTCTTTCATTCCCACATAAGATTTTAGGCAATAATAAATTTGGGATCTGTTCTTTTTTGTTCTTATCACTCGATATAGATGATAGCATTTCATTATAATCATAATGGCTACTAATTTAGAGTTTTTTACTCGTTTCTAAACAGGTTCAGGCAGCTGATTCTCTGCTTAAGTTGGTTTCAGAACTTAAGCAGGCAGCAATCTTTTCTGGATTTGCTTCACTAAACGACCACGTGGAGCAAAGAATCGTGGAATTCAATATGCAGGCGGAGCAGACCGACCGTATCCTATCTAAAATTGGTGAAGAAGCTGCTGTAGGGCTTAAGGAGCTTGAATCTCATTATTATTCTTCAACACAGAGGACTTGTCAGAACAGCCTGACATGATTTGTAAGTAGTGAATGTAAATAAGGATTTGATATTGTTGGCTTCTGAACTCAATTTCTCGCTAACATGGATAGTAAAACATAACCGAACTCTTCTAGCCTATGTTCTTAGTATTTTTCTTTGGCTTTTATTGTTTTACCATGCTGGATATGCAGGAACTAGCAGAAGGGTTTGGTGTCTTTTCTTACTCAGCTTTTTAGAAGAGTAACAATCAGAATATTTGTGTCAAACTAATGTTATTGCTGAGGACTATGGTGGCAAAAATGGCCGAGCTTGTCGAAGGTCAAAATAACAAATAAAAAATTCATGGATTCATTTATGATTGCCCCAAGTATTACTTACACCTCGAGTAGGTGAGGAAGTATACAGTCCAAGTCCATCATTAACAAATATTGTTTGCTTTGGTTCGTTACGTGTCTCTGTCACTCATAGTTTTAAAACACGTCTACTAAGGAGTTTTCATATCTTTATAAGGAGTGCTTCGCTCCCCTCTTCAATCGATGCGGGATCTCACAATTTACTCCGTTGGGGGTCCAACGCTCTTGCTGGCACATCGATCAGTATTTGGCTCTTATGCTATTTATAACTGTCCAAATCTACTGCCAGCAGATATTTCACTTTAGTTCCTTATATATCGTTGCCAACTTCACGGTTTTAAAATGCGTCTATTAGGCTGACCATGAGTCAGAATGGACTAAATCATGGGCAGAGTCAGAAAAACTATTATAGGGATGTGACATTTTTTCTTAGAGAACTATTATAGGGATGTGACATTTTTTTTTAGAGATAGAAACATTCTGTTGCCCACATTTCAAAATATAGAATTCATTGTCGTAAAATTGTTGAAAATGGTCTAATCAGGGCTGTGATGAACTATTACTTTTTTTTTTTTTAACTTTAAATGGTTAATTTTGTTTTCTGTCATATCAGGTTGTCTAGCAGCCATTCCAGCTGCATTGCTAGTTCTGTCTCGACCAATGGTTTCATCACTTAGCTCTGGTGGTCTTGGTGGTCTTAGTGAGGGCAATCTCCCTGTGCCCTAATCTTCTCCATCTTAGTCACCGTCGTCTGTGCCCTTATGAAGGCCGCCATGGCTGGAATTCTTGTCAAATGTGTTAATGTTGGGAAAATGAGATTATGCATAGCTCGGTGGTGTTTTCTTTTGAGAATGAATCTTTTTATTGACCGAATTCGTCTCCAAATATGAAAATTATTAGATTTTTTTAGTATGATGTTTACTTCTATGTTAACTAAACTCAACCAAAGAAAAAAGAAATCACAATTTTTGCATTTGGATGATTTTAGCTTGAATGAAAGGAAGGAAAGAAATCTATTTACCGAGGTTCAGAAGAATTAATCTTAAGCTCCTTCCTCAAAAGAAGAATAAAATGAAAGAAGAGAAAAGAGACTCTTCATGGACTAATTTCATAAGGCAGGGTAAAACTCTTTTATTTGATTTCTTCCTACACCCTAGTCTCACGATTTTATTACTTCAACCTAAACAAAAATATGATTTGTTCTTATGAACTAATTTATTCTTATGATTTTTGGATTCATTTGATTTTGAAGCAATGCACGAAAAACACTATATATAAACTAGAACTAAGGAATGCGTGCGTGTTGAAGAATGAGCCGGTGACTCATAGGTAGTTTATAAATAAATTTCGATTTTCATGGAGTTTTCCATCCTAGTATCTTCATATTTCTCTTTACATCTTCTCTCTTATGTTCTTAATCTAGAACATCCACCTATTCATCTTAAGAACGACTAACATTTTCTACCCTATACTTTTGAGTCTCCTAAATAAAAGAGTATGCATTACTTTCATACCTATCATAAGCTATAATAGGGTTTTTTTTCCTACCAATATTACTAATACCTATTATGTGGTTTGAGTTATAAAAAGAAAAAGATGATCGTAAATTAGACCAATGGACCTATTTTACCATACGCACGAATACATAGGAAGAGTGTTCTACCTTGTCTAATTAAGTGATCATGAATTTATAAGTAATATAAACAAAAAAACAAACCCACAAGAGTTTATACTCAAAATGGAGAATATCATATTATTGTGGAGAGTTTGTAATTCCTAATAGAATCATCAAGAAAGGATTTATAATTATCGAGTGTAACTAAAAACAAAACCACGAGAGTTTATGCTTATAAAACATGTATTTGTAAGTGAAGTTTGGGATTAGTTTTGATTTATTGTAGTATGGGAGGTTTTTATAAAACTTTGCCTTTCTATTTTTCTCAATGCGATTTCTATATATATCAATTTTGTGTTTAACTCTCTAGGGCATGCATTACTTTCATGCATACTAACATAAAACCGAAGTTACTTCAATAAATTTGCAACGACAAAAAAATAAATTTTCCTTTCAACTTATAAAAAAATCATAAACTTAAATTAACATCCATATTTAAGACATGATTATGTGTTATAATCTAATCACCACTGACAAATATTGTTCGCTCTGACCTGTTTTGACCTATTACGTATCGCCCTTAGCTTCACGAATTTATAAGTGGAATGTTTCATTTTTCTCTCTAATCGATGTGGGATCTCTCAATCCATTCTCTTGGGGGCTAACATTCTCACTAGCACACCACCTAGTATCAGAATACCAAATTGTGAGAAACATAGGTTAGAGAGCCAAACGAAGCATTTAGTATAAAAACCTCTTCCTAAAAAATGGGTTTTAAAACTGTGAAGCTGACGACGATATGTAACGAGTCAAAGCGGATAATATTTACTAGTTGTGGGTTAACATAAATTGCACACAAAAAAGGTTAAAAAAGTTTACAACTACAGTAAATTCCAAAGGGAGTACTCAAAATTCGTCAAAATGTCCATATTCTTGCTGTACTACTAGATTAAAAAAATATTCTAGATCAACTTAAAATTTCGAGTATGATGAGTTGGTGACATAAACAATTCGAATAGAGTTCTCAGTCCAACTTTTATAGTTTGAGTTAGATAGCTTGAATTGATCAGATTATTGGGTCATATAAACACTCCTGACAAAACTTAGGTTCGAATGTTCCCTTAATTTCAGATTAAATTACCCATTACAATTAAAGATCTAAAAATGTAAATATAAAACGAAGAAAAATGGGAAGTAATCTTTGGTAAAACTTTGGATGTTACACATTCACACCATTTATTCTGAAATGAAATATGAGGAAAAGAATAGGTGCAATCCATAGGTGTGGCATTGTACTCTAATGTGATCCAAATACATCACATCCACACCCCTTGTATGATGTCCTAACAACAAGTTTGATTCGCTGCAACTTGCCAAGGTTGACACTTCAGTTCAAATCATTTCATGCCAAGTACAAGAGTCTTGTCACTCCCAACATAGCCTACCCAACTTCCTTTTGTGTATTCATGAAAGAAAACTAGAAATTAATGTATAGTCTCCCACCACATCAACGATCCGTTAAATTTAATACTCGAGGTAATGATCTAAGTCCACTGCTAATAGATATTGTCTCTTTGAGCTTTCTCTATTAGGCTTCCCCTTCAAAGTTTTTAAAACACGTCTGCTAGGGAGAGGTTTTCATCCCCTAAAATGAATGTTTCCTTCCCCTCTCCAACCAATTTAGGATCTCACAATCAACCTTCTTTGGGGCCCAACATCCTCACTAACCCTCGTTCCTCTCTCCAATCGATGTGGGATCTCATAATCCACCTTCCTTCAGGGTCCAACGTCCTCGTTGGCACACCGCCTGGTGTCCACCCCTCTTTGAGGGCCAGTGTCCTCTCTGGCACTCGTTCCTCTCTCCAATCGATGTGAGATCTCACAATCTACCTCCCTTCATGGCCCAACGTTCTCGCTGGCACACCGCCTAGTGTCTACCCCCTTCGAAGCTCAGCATCCTTGCTGACACACTACTCGATGTCTGGCTCTGATATCATTTGTAATAGTCTAAATCCACGGCCAGTAGATATTGTCATTTTTTGGGCTTCCCCTCAAGGTTTTTAAAACACGTCTGCTAGAGGGAGGTTTTCACACACTCTTATAATGAGTGTTTCATTCTCCTCCTCAACCGATGAGAAATCTCATACTCGACATGGTAAAAACGTTAAAAGAGTGCTTGAAAAACTCCAACCATATCCCGTCACTATATTTTCAGTTCAACTCAACACTTACGAATGAGAAGATTCAAACAGGTTAACAACTGCTCTCTCTATTAACCGTGTTATTTCACCTCGATCCAAAAAACAGCCAAAAAAATCATGAAAAACATTAATATCTATAAAGCATATCAAAACCTCCATATATTTGGTAGAACAATCAGAAGTATATCAATCACCGCCAAGATCTTCATCATATTGGGCATGACATGAGAGAAAGAAAGGCACACTTAGCCAAGAATGGAATTGCCGGCCACAAAGAGGAGGAAGTTGCTATCAACATTATCATAAAATAATATCAAAATCCATTGCCGGCCGGCAATTCATCCTTGGCTTAGTACTCCTCTCTTCCACTTCATGCAATGCCTTTAAATGATATACCACAAGCAGCAGCTGCTGAAGTTTTTGTACACAAACACACATATTTATAGTGATGATAAAGTGGAAGAAGCTAAGGCAGCTTATGAAAAGTCATATATTATATGCTGATTCGATTTAGAGTATTGTGACCTCCAAAAGAAAGAGCACTTTGGGCACTAATTAATAATCTTTTGGAGATTTGGTCAGCCCACACTTTTCGACCAAAATAAACAAAGATTCTGACTGAAGAATAAGAGCAAAGACAAAAAGGGATGAAGAGAGTGGGAGGGGTAAGGGGAGAGGGTGCTTCATGTCTGGTATATTATAAGGCTATGGCTAACATTAGCCCTCCAAACATAACAAACAACCCAACTAAGTTTGAGATTTGAAGTTGATTAGAGAGGGAAATGAAACATTTCTTATAAGGGTATGAAAATCTCTCCTTAATAGACGCGCTTTGAAACTGTGAGGTTGATGACGATACGTAACGGGTCAAAACGGACAATATCTATTAACGGTGGGCTTAAGCTATTACAAATGGTATTAGAGTCAAATAATTGAACAACGTGCCAACGAGGACGCTAGACACCCAAGGAAGGTGGATGGTCAGATCCCACATTGATTAAAGAAGAGAACGAAACATTTCTTATTAGGGCGTGGAAATCTTTCTCGAGCAAACGCATTTTAAAGCTGTGAGGCTGATGACAATATCTAATAGCGGTGGGTTAGACTGTTATATACCGTAAATAATTTTCTTTTTAGAAATATAGTGTCTTTCGAACTTTGTCATTTATTTAAAAAATGTCCATATTCTTTAAAAAATTGTAACATAGTCACACTATTTCAAGTTACCACAATCTATGTTCTAGGTTTCAACAACTATGTTACCACAATCTATGTTCTAGGGTTCAACATCTATGTTACTACGATCTATGTTCTAGGGTTCAACATCTATGTTACCACGATCTATGTTCTAGGGTTCAACATCTATGTTACCACAATCTATGTTCTAGGTTTCAACATCTATTCAACCGTCTAATCTAACTTCTACTCAAATGGTAGTTTTGAAACATTAGTGGACAAGATTTTAGAGTATTTTTAGAAACTGTTTTGATGTTGTCCTTTCGATTTTCAATCAGCCAAATACAGCCCACATTCCCAAAAACGGTAATGGAAAAAAAAAGTAGATATTCATATTCCACCAAAATGGGAATGTAATTCTTGAAAAGTTGAAAGATTTGGTAAGTATGGGTTGTGGTTGTATGCATTCAATTCAATATGTTTTTATTGTCGTTTTTCTATGTCATTCCGAACTAGTTGATAATTCAATCTCGAGAACCAGCTGATAAGCAAACCCTTACAAGATTCACTTCTACAAATAAAATTTCGAGTTGCTTAAAAGGAAAGCTAATCGAAGAATTCACAACACTTGAGTAACAAATAAAATCGAATAGTCCTTTTTGTTGTCCACGACAAAGGATGATTGAATATTATTTCTCTTACAATTCTTTTGAGACATTGTGTTTATTCTTTTCCCATGTTTCCTTCGCAAACGGTTGAATCCTAAATCATCTCTTCCTCTTTATGAGATGTCTTATCTTGTGAGCAATGAGTGTCTTGCCCTTAACTAAAAAGTATAAGTACGACATGACTTGAGTATTTTAAGAAATACACAAGAGTCAAGAAATGCAATCACATGCAACCATGTTTAGGTCTATTATGAAACATCCTTTCATGACTTTGGTCTCAACTTTCAGTCTAGATAGAATTGAATGTATAGTACTTCTCTACACACGGTCCATGCATGCACATATGCATCTTATTGATATAGACAGTAACTTTCAACTATTTTAAGTTTTTCTTAACCATCCTAGTTTCAAAATTACTCTCGTTCATATATCATTTCTATACTCGAGTGTGAAATAGATACGTTATGAGAAGAAAGGGAGATAAATGTATGGTTAATTAGAGGGGGCTTAAGAAAAAAATTTACCATTTAAGGAAAGATTGGGAATGAAAAGGTTGATGGTGCTTCTAAGAATATGAAAGATGCTCAACTAAAGTAACAATATTTTAAAGAGATTTTAATAAAATTCGTATGCCCTCTTCAAATTTACTAATATACTCTCTTTCTATTATTATTAATTTTTTATTTTTTAGTGTTCTTTTGACTTATTATCATAAAAAAAAAAAAAAAAAAAAACCCATGACTAATTTATTAATAATTAAACATAATTAATTGTTACTAAATCCAGGATTAAGATAGTGAAAGTTAGATTTATTGGTTTATTTATTTATTTTCTTTTTCTTTTTTCCTTTTTTTAACTTTATAAAAGTTTTATTCTCACCTCACAGCGTTCAACCACTTGTGAAGTCCACACAATCAAAAGAGCACTAAAGTTCAATCCATTACTTACTTTTAATTTTAAATCAAAATAATACTTTTAAAACTCATATTTTTTTTAATTAAGCTGATTTATCCACTCCATCTTATAACCTAAAGTTTAAACTATATAAAAATATCATTTTTATTCTCCACATTCAAATTTATTCAATAAAATATTATTCTTGATTTTTTATTTTTTTAAATATAAAATGGTTAATGTGTCATAATTGATTATGAAACGTATATTTTGAGATCAAATGTTCGACCCGTTCGATTTGATTCAACAAGTTTTGTTCAGTTTTTTAGATGTGTTTTTATTTTGATTTTAGGTATTGTTTACGATCTAATCTCATTTATTGTTTAGATTTATGTCTCAAACTTCATAATTTTTGTAACGGAACAATTTTTTTATATATTGGCAAAATAATTAATTATTACATACGTTTTATAGCATTATCCAATATTGAGTAAAATCTTGGGTTATTATTGCGTTCATAAATAATATGTAGTTGACATACAAGAATATTAGGTGCAAATAGTAACATACGTATGGTTGGATGTCTTATCTCAGTATCACAATTGATACAACCCACTTTATAAATGTTCGACCGAGTATCTCCTACTCTCAACCTTGTATATTTCCAAGAGAGAAGCACCTACACTCACAGTGTTAGATATAAAATAGATATATTGAGATATTTCTTTATCCTCCATAATAAGCTACTAGATAGTTGATCTTTGGGGTCATCTTATTTTAACTGGTATTATCAAAATGATGGATCTGAGGTTGAATTAGATCTTCGAGGGAATATTTAGGCTACTACAAAAAAGAATTAGTAAGTTAGACTTAGGTCAATCAAGTAAGTGGTTTTAGTATCGGCTTGGTTGGATGACTTGTATTATGTATGATGATTCGTGCCTTGTGGTTCTTGCATGTGTCATATATATGAATGATATGTTATGTTATGCTAAGTTATCTCATGTGATACTATGATATGTCATGTTATGTTATATTATACCATGATATGCTATGATATACCATGATATGCTATGTTATATCATGATATGCTATGTTATATCATGATAAGTTATGGCATACTATGTTATGTTATGATAAGCTATTTTATGTAATAAAGTTATGTTATTTTTGTGATCATGTCATGTTGTACAAAGTTCTTATGAAATCGTTAATCTATGGTGCATAAACCTCCTTAGATCATGCTATGAAAGTTATGCTATGTATTACAAAATATATGAGAATTATGTATGCATAATTCACAGACTCATTATGTTATAAATAAATCAAAATTTGTCTTGCATCATACATTATGCCATGATTATAAGTTATGGAGATCTCATGCATATTTGTGTGTCATGTGCACCGGGATATTTCTTTAACATGATGAGTACGGGTGCATACATTATGACTTATGATTTATGACATTATGTTCACCATGATGTTATACAAAATATTTCCATCCATGGTATTTGACATAGAGCCTGATAGTGAGTGCTAGTCTGATAAGCTAGACCTAAGAAGTCATGCTCGATCATGTGTAGAGAAGTGTTACACATCCAACCTTGTTTGGACTGAAAAAGTTAGCTAAAATCATGCTATGATATATTAAAAAGATAGGTCTCACATTCAGTCGTTTATACAAAATCATTTTTAGTTCACCTTTTATCAAGAGTAATATATGAACTATTTCAAAGATTCTTCAAACTCCATGTAAAATCATTTTTAGTAAACCTAACCAATGACAATAGAGTGAGAGTTCCTAAGAAACGTAAATAAATAGATGTAAAGGCTAAAAAATAAAGATGTCAATGAAGGATTAAACTACTGTCCTCCAACAATTTTGTGAAATTTGGTTGGGGAGGGGAACGAAACATTCATTATAAACGTATTGAAATCTATTTCTAACAGATGCGTTTTAAAATTATGAGGCTAATGGACGATATGTAATGGACCAAATGGACAATATTTATTAATGATGGGCTTGAACTGTTACAAATGATATCATATTCAAACACCGAGCGGTGTGCTAAGGAGGACATTGGGCCCTCAAGCGGGCGAATTGTCATATCCCATATTATTGGAGAATGGAACAAAACATTCATTATAAGCATTCCTTCTATAAGAGTGAGGGTTGGGCCCTGAAAGCGGGTAGATTTTGAGATCCCACATATATGTTTTCAAACATGTTTTCGACGATTCCAACAATTGAAGTTTGTGAATGAGGAAGAACTAAAAACTAATTTAATTCTTCTTGTGAGACTAATTTGGATATATAACTCAACTAATCAAAACATATAGTAACGAAGAAATGAAAAATTCCAATGATCTACGTTCTCATGGTGTTAGAACTCGAAAAGAATAATGATTATCACAAGCCACTATAGCTAAAGCAAGTTGTGAACAACTTATTAGAATTTTGGGGCCTAAGGAGAGAAAAGAAAAGGCTTTGAATGCTTTCTTTAAAAGTGAGGTATATTCGTGTAAGAGTCTCCAAAAACTTCAATGTTCTTCTATATTATTCTAATGTTCATCATGGTGGAGCATTAAGGGGAAGATTAGACATAACCTAGTTAATAATAAATTTGTATAATCATATAATGCATTCCATCCTTAATCTCTTAATCTGATTGTTCAAAAAAACTCGATCAACCTATCAACTCATACGATTTGGTTTGGGTTGGATTATACACTTATTTAAATTGGGTTCGATTCAAATAAAGTTATATTAGTTCATGGATTCCGTTAAAACTAGATTGACCTCACAAAATCAATTCTAATTTATTATTAATCTTCAAAATTACCTATTTCATAATTAATTTTTTAACTATTTATTCTAAGACAACTTTTAAAAATGTGAGTATAATTCCATAGTAATTGAAATATACTTTTTTTTATATTTTTATATTATACTAAAAATAATAATGAAGTATATTATTGATGTGATTAGACGACTCAAACCTATATCTTATATAAAAAAAAACGAGGATTTGACCATTTAAAGAATATTTTAAAAATTAAGAATATTTTAATCAAAGGTTAAGGATTTTTTTTAATCACATATGCGAATAAGTATTATATTATGACATTAATCATAATTAGCACAATGAATTGGAATAAATTCGATTAAATTTTGCATTTTTATTTGACATTCTTTTGATAAGAGAACAATAAAATAAAAGGGGAAAATGGAAAATGATAGGGACAAATATACATAAATATTTAATACATCCAATAAGAATTTTATTCCAATTTTAAAATATTAAAAAGAAAAAAGTGAATCAAATTCGATTTTCTCTTGCATCCTTTTTAATTGTACGTTAATGATTGCTCTTAATTTTCATATGTATGTAACATTATCTCTATTATATTAATTAATAATGAGATTCTTTCAATTATGGTATTTTTAATTTTTCTTTTAAAATTCTCTTTTTGACTGCACTTTCAAACACTCTTTACGAAGTGATTTGTTCGGTAAGTATATTACTGGTAATGGAAGAAGGTACACGTTTAGAGTGACACAACGCCTATCAACAAGTCGAGTGCTTAGAACAATGTTGGTAAGTATGTCAAACCCTCGAAAGGCTTTTGGACAATTATTCCCTTTAGACGATCCCAAGTGTTAGGATCGTCAACAACGCACACTCGCGATGAACACAAACAATAGTATAGAGAAAATGCAAGGTATATTGATCACTTCTAGTGAATACAAAGAATAGGTACAAGCATATTTTCAAACCACAGCAACTGCATATATAACTATTTACCATATATAGCTTTACCTGATATAACTTTTTACTATATATAACTATTTACAATTTATGACCATTCATAACCTAAATAAATAAATAAAAAATGTATTTATTTATTTAAAGAAATTAATATGCAAATGTAAGAAATGTATGAACTTTATGAGATAGTAGGTCAAAAAGATATCATAGTAACTCATAACGGTCATGTCGAGCTTAGAGAAAATTGTTGTTTCTAGAAGAATGATGCTTATTCATCACTACTTTGATCAACTTTAGATATTCAATGTATCGTAGCAGGATCAATTCTTTTTCTTAATGATTAAAGTTAAGGCGTTCACTAGAAATTTGTCTCGACATTTGGACTCAAGTTCGTCTGAATTTTGACTTAATAGAGATTTGGAGAGTTAGGAATCCAAAATTCGTTCTTTCTAGAGTTAGTCTTGACAAGAGAAAGTTTACTCAGAGTTTACTTTCTCCTATTACTCTTTGTTTGAAGATTTGTTATCTACATATATATTTTTTTTTTGTAGATTCATTCATATCCTATGAGTTCAACCCCATCAAGAATATCCAGATAATCTTAGAACGAGAGTCCAAAGATAAATTACAAAAACCTCCTAAGAACCTAGGTACCTCCACGATATCTATTAGTAGTTGGAAGCGGTATCACTCGAGTTAGATCACTATGAAAATAATACGGTAAGTATTTGAATTATGTACTAAAGACATGTTCAAGGTGATAGAAGTATTGATGAACTTGTTTTTCTCTATGTCAAACCAATGAAAAGAAATGTTGTTGATATTGCTACACCAAAACTTGAATTGACCCTCGAGAAAAGGCACAAATTGAAACTATTTAAACACGAAAGCTTCTATTTCTCTTGTTAAATTAATATGATATTAAGTAATAAAATGAAAAGGCAAGAGAAGCCACTCATAAGAGAATCAATTATGTGTTAAGATACGTTCAATATCAATAGCGCTTGTGGCCTAATGGATAAGGCGTTTGACTTCTAATCAAACGGGGCCGTGATAAGTTAATAATTTTATTATTTAAAGCTTTTTAAATAATAAAGTTGGGTCTTTTAAAAGCCCGCTATTTGAAAGTCCATTAATATAAAGCTACGTTCCTTATTTAAATTTTAGATCAAACATAATGTTGATTTTTTTACCAACTTTTTAATAAAATCTTAATATTGACCGCAAGATGATGACTTCTATTAAGTGGAGAGACGAGTCAAGGCTAACATTACACTCCATAAACTGGTCTTGAAAGAGATTAAGAACTCTATGGATAGGTGGTTTAGAGTGAATACTTCTATTGAATGTAGAAATGAGTCAAGGTCAATACTATGACTTCGTAAATCATTTTTGGAAGAGACTAGGGACTATACAGGTAGTTAACAAGAAGAATCCTTTTATTGAGTGTAAGAATAGGTTTGGATTGACGCCCGCGATGCTAGATGACTCATGATGAAACATTTGGAACATCGAAACCTACATAGAAGCTTAGCTAGCTATAGGAATAGGCCCAAACATTCTAGAGCACTAAAAAAAAGCCTATGGAAACTTCATAGAGCATAATATGTCTTTTTGCACTCTTTGAATTATTGATTTATGTGCTTCCATAATGTTGTAGGATTCGTTGATGAAGGCTCTAATTGACAAGCATCAACCAACAATTTATCAGTTGACATTGATAAAGGGGTGGAACATAGAAGATATTGATGCCTTTTTGAATACTTTAGGGTTGGTAGACTTGATTGTATAAAAATTAAAGATGTCACATATGGTGGATTATGAGTTTTTGTTCTATTTATTTTGTATTCAAGGTGGTGAGGAACTAATTTGAAAATTGTGGAAGTGTAATGAGTATAGTACTCTTATGTAAATCTAGTTAAATACTTTATTTTGTAATAGCGTTTCTCGTAAGCTATCGTATTCAATATTTCTTGTAGTACCAACACAATCGGTTTCCACTTAGCCAACATAGCCTCTCTCATTTTCTTCTCAATCAATCCTTCATCTTTCATAGAAACCCTAATCTCAGGATCCTCATCATCGTTCTCCTCGAAAATATACGGAATCTCGATAACCCCATCGACCTTCTGCAGAGATTTATCTTTGGAATCTGGGTGCCGCACTGGCCTCTTTGCCAACCAAGTCACCGCCGCCCTTCCCGCCAAAATTGGCTCATTCGCTTATTGTGGCTACTCTTCCGACTTCAACATTGTCTTTGTCCCTTGCTCTAGGTTTCCCCTTCTACTTCTTGGGTTGATATATTCTCACCGAAACCAAGACAACATCGTCGTTGAGCGACGATCCCTCTCATGGGTTAGACATATTCTCACCGAAGCCAAGGCAGCATCGCTGCTGAGCGTCGATCCCTCTGCAGTTTTCGATGGCCAAGAAAGTGTTTCTCTACACCTCCTCCGAACCAGGTTGTCGACATTTTCACGAAAAATGTTTCTCGACCTCTCTTTGAATTTTTCAAATCCAAGCTTCACATTCGTTCAAATCCGATGCTTAGCTTCTAGAGGAGTGTTAAAGATATTTAGTACTAAATTATAGTTTACCATATATATCATATTTGATATTCTATTATAAAAAAAATATATAGATATGTGTCTTCTTACGTATCTTTACATTTATTATTCTCTCCATTTATTACTATATCCATATCATTGTAATTTATTTGATTATAAATAGAGAACTCACACCATTTAGATGTGGTGGATTATGCTATTGTTGTAATTTATTTGATTATAAATAGAGAATTTTCACACACCATTTAGGTGTGGTAGATTATACAAACATTCTACTAGCGGTGTTGACAAGAAAAGACCAAAAAAGACTATCTACTAGTATAGTTGAGAAAACCCAAAAAATACAACATTTACTCTGGTGGAGAAGAAAGAGCTCACAGATTCTCACTCATTATTCCGGTCATAAAATAGCCATTACAAATAAGCTCTTAATTTCTCATTTTTCAATTTTCAATATCTCCGAGTTGTTGACAAGAAAAAGCAAAAAAAAAAAAAAAAAAAAAA
>NW_019272033.1:959226-969810 GCF_002738345.1 Cucurbita maxima | reverse complement strand
AAAAAAAAAAAAAAAAAAAAAAAAAAAAAAAAAAAAAAAAAAAAAAAAAAAAAAAAAAAAAAAAAAAAAAAAAAAAAAAAAAAAAAAAAAAAAAAAAATATATATATATATATATATATATATATATATATATATATATATATATATTTACTAGTGGAGTTAACAAAAGAAAACTCCAACATCTACTATCCATGGAGAAGGAAGAGCCTCAGATTCCCACTTACTATTCTGGTTAACCAATAAATTTTTAATTTCTCATTTTTCAGGTTTCTAACTGTTAACTAAAAAAATTGAAGTTACTAACAAAATTGAAAAAAGACAACATTGGTGGAGAAGAAAGAGTCATACTTATTTACCAACCAAATAAGCTCTTAATTCTCATTTTTAGTTTTCAATATTTACTAGCGGTTAACAAAACAAGAAAAAAAAACAATATCTAGTAAGTCAATTACGGGAGAAAATCCAAAAAAACAACATTTGTGGGTGGAGAAGAAGAGCCCATAGATTTCCACTTATTATTCAGGTCATAAAACAATCATTATCAAATGAGCTCTTGATTTCTCATTTTCAATTTTCAATATCTCCAAACTATTGACAAAAAAGAATAATAAAAAAAAAAAGACAATATCTACGAGTGGAGTTGTCAAGAGAAAAACAAAAAAAAACAACGTCTACTATTGGTGGAGAAGGGAGAGGCCATACAAATTCTCACTTATTATTCAAGTCATAAAGTAACCATTACCAAAAAACAATATCTACACTAAGAAAAAAAAACAAAAAAAGACAACATCTACGTTTGGTGGAGAAGAAAAATCCCACACAAATTTTCACCTATTATTCGGGTCCTAAAATAACCATTACCAAATAAACTCTTAATTTCTCAGGTTCAGCTTTCAACATTTGCTAAAAACACCAAAAGAGACCATATCTACTCGTGAGTTGACAAAAGAAAAACAAAAAAAGACAACATCTACGGAGAAGAAAGAGTCTTACTTATTATTCTATTCATAAAATAACTGTTACCAAATAAACTCTAAATTTATCTTTTTAGTTATCAATATTTCCCAACTCTAAACCATACAAATCCAAAAAAGACAACATCCAGTATGGGTAGAGAAGAAGAGCGCACAAATTTTCACTTATTATATCGGTCATAAAATAATCATTACCAAATAAGCTTTTAACTTCTCATTTTAAGTTTTCAATATCTCCGAGTTGTTGGCTAGAAAAAGTAAAAAAAAAAAAAAAAAACAATATCTACCCCAAGAGAAAACCCCAAAATAGACAACATTTAATTGGTGGAGAAGGAAGAGCCCACACCAATTCTCACTTATTATTACGATCATAAAATAACCATTACCAACTAAACTCTTAATTTCTCATTTTCGGTTTTCAATATTTGCTAGCTGTTGAAGATCATAAAATAACCATTACCAACTAAACTCTTAATTTCTCATTTTCCGTTTTCAATATTTGCTAGTTGTTGAAGAAAAAACCAAAATAGACCATATCTACTAGTGAGGTTGACAAAAGAAAACTCAAAAAAGACAACATACACTATCGGTGAAGAAGGAAGAGCTCACAGATTCCCACTTATTATTTCGGTCATAAAATAATCATTACCTCTTGATTTCTCATTTTCAGTTTTCAATATCTCTCCCAAGAAATAATTTCTCATTTTTAGTTTTTAATATCTCATAGCTATTAACAAGAAAAGGCAAATATATATATATAAAAGAAAATCCAAAAAACACAACATCTACTTGGAGGAGAAGGAATATCCCACACAAATTCTCACTTATTATTCCGGTAATAAAATAACCATTATAAGCTCATAATTTCTCATTTAAGCTCTTCATTTCTCATTTTCAGTTTACAATATCTATTTGACAAGAAAAGGCCAAAAAAGACAATATGTAAGTTGAAATAGAAAACCAACCAAGACAACATCTATAGAAGGAAGAGCCACACATTCCCATTTATTATTTCGGTCACAAAAAAACTGTAACCAAATAAGCTCATAATTTCTCATTTTCAGTTTTCAATATTTGCTAGCTGTTGACAAGAAAAAAAAAAGACAATATTTATTGGTGTAGTTGACACGAGTAAACCCAAAAAAATACAACATTTGATGGAGAAGGAAGAGGGGTCATAAAATAACTCTTCTAAATAAGTTCTTAATTTCTCATTTTTCAGTTTCCCAAATAATAATAATAATAATAATAAATAAATAAATAAACTATTGTTACAATTGACTAGATAAAATCCAAAAAAGACAACATCTTATTATTTGTAGGGAAAAAAGAGCCTACAAATTCTCATTTATTATTCTTCCTAAAATAACTATTACCAAATAAGTTATTAATTTCTCATTTCTAATTTTTTAGCGGCTTACAAGAAAAGGAAAAAAAAATTGAAGTTTGACAAAAAAAAAAAAACCAAAAAAGACATCTATTTGGTGATCATAAAATAACCTTTGCCCAATAACCTTTTAATTCTCTTCTTAAGTTTTTAATATTTACTAGCGGTAAACAATAAAAATCCAAAAAACATAATATCTACTATTGACAAGAGAAAACTAAAAAAGACCTCCATTGTTCGTAGAGAAGGAGCACACAGATTCCCACTTATTATTCCGGTTATAAAATAATCATTATTAAATAAACTCTTAATTTCTTATTTTCAGTTTTCAATATCTCCATTGACGAGAAAGAGTAAAAAGAAAAAGACAATATCTACTAGTTAAGTTGACAAGAGAAACCCAACAAATACAACATTACTGTTGGGGAGAAAAAGAGTCATACTTATTATTATGGTAATAAAATAACAATTACCAAATAAGCTCTTAATTTCTCATTTTCAGTTTTCAAACTCTTAACGAGAAAAATCCAAAATCTAAAGAAGACAACATCCACTATGGGAAGGAAAAGCTCACAGATTCCCACTTATTATTCCGGTCATATTTATGAAGAAGCAAAAAAAAAAAAAAAAGACGGTTGACAAAAGAAAACCCAAAAAAGACAACATCTATTGTGATGAGAAAGAATCCTACTTATTATTGGGGTCTTAAAATAGCCAAAAGAAAAGATGTATACATGAATAGTTGATTCCCTTCAGTTACTACAAAATCTTATTAAGACATTAACACTGAAAAATCACAAATTTTAGCCTTTTCTCCTTTAGCTGCATGCTCTAACCTCCTTGAGAGGAGACAAGCTTACTCGACTTTAATTCTCTAACCACAACTTTTTCATTTTTGTACCATGTCACCCACATCATTGGTCAATTTCATCCTTGTCGTTAATTTGAATGACTCTAACATTCAAATCTAAAGACAAGAAAGTCATACGAACGGAAAAATATGATAAAATATCTCTTTGTTGTCTACCTCGAAATCTTTGGCTAAGGCGCCTTATTTCATATCATATTCTCACTCCAATCATACTCACCAATCATTACTTCCTCGTAAGAAACTTCTTATTTCTTCTCTACTCTCTCACAGTCCGTACCTTCATGAATGTCAATAGCTACATGATGATGTGAGTGGCAATTACAATTGGGTTCGTCCACTTTCGTTGAACAATTCCCATTGTTCTCTTTCTCATGTGGGTTTTTCTCACATTGATTTGAATCATTGTGATGAAATTTATCCCCACAATCTCTGTTGTGATTATCTCGACTAGGCGATTTATCATCAACGACATGACATCGATGACTATGGTGATGATGACCGTGATGATGATGATGAGACGGTCGAGTGTTACTACCATCACATCGTCCATGTTTTGTCGAGCATAGCTTGGAAGATTTGCAACATTTGTTCCCATGTTTATGATCACTTCCTCTCAAGAGAAGCATGCTGTTCAAGATGACCAATAGGCAGGTACCGACATCGGCGAGAACGGCCGCCCAAACGAGCGGATGTCCGGCGATGGCCAAGCCAAGGATTGCAATCTTGGTAGTGATTGACAAAATGACATTTTGAACAACTTTTGCATGAGATTTCCTAGCTAGCTTGATGGCTTGTGGGATTTTTGTGATGTCATTTGACATTAAGATGACATTCCCAGTTTGAGTAGCGAGAGGTGAACCAGAAATGCCCATTGATATGCCAATATCAGCTGTGGCTAATGCTGGGGTATCATTTAAGCCATCGCCAACCATGGCGGTTGCTCCATAATCCCTTTTGAATTCTTTTATCATATTTGCTTTCTCCTTTGGAAGAAGCTCTGAATGGATTACATCAACCGCGTTCTCCAGCTGCAAACAACTCATCCTTATGAACGTTGAATGATTCAAATTTCACTTAACAAAAATATGAACAAAAAAAACCTGTTGTTGGGCGTGCATGGCGGCTGCACTACAGTCCCCAGTGAGCATAGCTGTTTTAATGCCAAGACTCTTGAGCTGCTCCATGGCTTCTTTAGCTCCTGACCGACAAGAATCCGAAAGACCAAAGGCTCCGACAGCCATCTCCCCACAAAATACATATCCAAGGGTTTGTCCTTGTTTCATTTCCTCGTCTAACTTCATAGCTGAAGAAATTAAGTTTATATTAAGTTTTGGAAGCGTAAAGCAAACCCAAGAGAGCTTATGTCCAAAGTAACAGTATCATACTATTATGGAGGGTTGTGATTCCTAGAGCTATGTCCTTAATTTAGCTATGTCAATAGAATTCTCAAGTGTCGAACAAATAAGTTGCTAGCCTCGAAGGTGTAATCAAAAGTGACTCAAGTGTCAAACAAAGGGTGTACTTTGTTCGAGGACTCCAGAGAAAGAGTCGAGCATCGATTAAGGGGAGGTTGTTCAAGGGCTCCAGAGGAGACTCTATAGTATACTTTTTTGGGAAGGAGTCTCAAGTTGACTAATTTAGGAAATGATCATAGATTTATAAGTGAGGAATACATCTTCATTGGTATGAAGTCTTTTAAGGAAACCCAGAACAAAGCCATGAGAGCATATGCTCAAAGTGAACAACATCACACCATTGTGGAGGGTCGTGATTACAGACATGATATTAGAGTTATGCCCTTAACTTATTCATGTCAATAGAATCCTCAAGTGTCGAAAAAGGGTGTACTTTGTTTGAGGACTCTAGAGAAGGAGTCGAGCCTCAATTAAAGGGAGGTTGTTCTAGGGCTCTATAGGCCTTAGGGGAGACTTTTTTTTCGATGGGAGTATAAGTTCAAAGTAGACAATATCATACTATTGTGGAGGGTCGTGATTCGTAACTGAAAACATGTTTGGTGATAAAAGAAGGTTTGATCATAAACCTGACGAGCAGCCAGCTCGGGCAGCAATTTTTGTACTTCCAATGTAAATATCCTTCCCATCAATCTTCCCACGAACACCTTCTCCTGGAAAGTTCTCAAATTCCTCAACTTTTTCAGGTTTAATATCAATAGAAAGCAGCTTTGCATGGTTGACAAGGGCAGCTGCCATTGGATGGCTTGATTTGCTCTCAATGCTTGAAACCCTTATTTAAACATAAACACTTGAATCAATAAAATGAAAATTTCAATGTATTAGGGAATTGGGTGACACGTTTTTTGGGCAATTACCAATGAAGTAAGGTGTGGAAGTTGATATCATCTCGTAGAGCTTGAAAATTTGTTACAACAAATTCACCTCTGGTGATTGTGCCAGTCTTGTCGAAGGCTACAACCTTAATCTTTGCAAGAACTTCAAGGTGGTCGCTGCCTTTGATGAGAACACCGGCCATGGCGGCCTTCGTGAGGGCGCAGAAGGCGGCGACCGGGGTGGAGAGGATAAGGGCACAGGGACATGCACTCACCAAGACCACCAGAGCTAAGTGAAACCAATGGCTGAGATTGTGAACTCTGAATGCAGCTGGAATGGCTGCTACACAAGCTGATATGACAACGACAGCTGCATACAAAAACATGCTGTGTTTTTGAGCTTGAATTCCAAAGTGATGGTTTTGGGATAAGATGTGTAAGGGGTACCTGGAGTGTAATATTTGGCACATTCATCAATGAATCTCTGAGTTTTTGATTTGTTGTTTTGAGCTTCTTCTACAAACTCAGCCATTTTTGCGACCACGCAGTCTTCAGCAACAACAGTGGTTTGAACACTAATATAACCTACAAAAGAATCAATGGATGACCTAAAAGAGAAGGAATATCGTTCAAAATTGTAACCGAAAGTACAGACGTAAAGGAGATATAATACCATTTAAGTTGATGGTACCAGCCCAAACGAGAGAATCTTTAAGTTTGGGAACTGGGAAAGTTTCTCCAGTCAAAGTTTTCTCATCAACATCACATTTTCCATCCACAACAATGCCATCAATGGGAATAACTTCACCACCCTTCACTGCCAACACACTCTTCAATTCCACCTCTTTTACCGCCACAACCTCTCCAGTTTCAGCTATGATGGCCTTTTGAGGGGCCAGGCTCATGAGCGAGGACATTGCAGCATTGGCCTAATTCAATTCAACTTTTTCATTAACACAATTCACTTTAAACTAAACCCATTTTGAATTCATAATCATTGTTTTGCTAACCTTGTGGCTTGCTCTTGACTCCAGCCATTCAGCAATGGAAAACAAAAACACTATGCTCCCAGCTTCCATGTAGTCATTCATACTAATTGTCCCCACCACTACCGTAATACAACAAAGTTCATACACATATCAAACATAAACTTGACTTTTCGATCTTAATTTTGACCAACGCCCAAGAACGAAACTTTACCAGCAACAATGGCAAGAATGTTGGCATCGATCCTGAGATGGCGAACGGCGGAAATGGCTTTTAGGAGAATGGGAAAGATGCCGGCGGCGACCGCAGCGATGGCCAGCCACCGCAATGGGTGGTAGACATACTTCAAAAAGGATGCTGTTAGAAGCAACCCACTGGCTATTGCAAAAGGACTTGGCCATTTCTTCTTGCTAATTCCCTTTCCATTTACTTGTACATTTGCCTCCAATCTTGCTTCATTTAGTGCTTTCACTATCAAGTTCGATAACAAACGATCTCGATCAGTGATATAAGTCTATCGTTGATAGGTTTCGATCGGACTTTCTAAACATTTTTTATGTTAGAGATTTCTATGAAATAAATTAAAAAGTTAAACTTAAATGAATTATTTAATAAACCAATTTGAAGAGAGTTCAACTTATTAAAATATATATTATCAAAGGAAAGAAGAATACCGATTTGAAGCTGAGAAACGAGGAGGGAATCATGAACGACAATGAGAGTTCTTGTTGGGACAATAACAGAGATTTGTTTGATTCCTTCGAGGGGTTTGAGGATGTTTTCAACGAGAGGGACTTCTGAAGAACAGCAAATTCCCAACACATCAAAATGGCTTCTTTCAAATTTGTTCTCTCTCCTTACTTTCTTATTCTTCTCCATTGCCACCTCACCCACCATTATTATCGTCTTCTTCTTTCTCAAACAAGATTTCCTCTAAGTTTCCTGCAAAAATATACATGTTCGTCTTTGAACGCTCGAAATAAATTTTCTTTTGACTTTGTTTTTGGTACGTTTGAGAGTGATTTTAAAATGGTTTTATTCCAAATCAATTCAAACGTGATTTTTTATGCCATAAAAATAATATCTTATTGCAAGTTTAAACCTAAAAAAAAGCAGTTTACATCATTATGAAGTTACTATAAAACATGTCGGTTCTACACAACATTTGGGTTAAACCTGACAAAAACAATTTTAACCGTTTCAAAATCACACTCAAATATGTCGGAAGATGGAAAGAGAGAGAAATTGATAGTATTAAAAAAAGGAAAGGTCATGGGAATGAAAAAGAAACTTCAGAGAGAGTAATGGAGAAGAAATGAAAGGTGAAGCAAACCTTAGAGAAGAAGGCAATAAGGGGTGTTGTTGAGCTTTAGGTGCATGCAACAGAGAGCGAACCTCACATAGCTTATGTAGAAGAAGGAATCAATGGTGGGGGCCTTCATTTGTAGTAGAGTTTATCACATTGTGATTGCATGAAGTGGCAGTCCGATGGTGCCACTTAACAGGAAGTGAAAATATATTGACATTTGTATTGTTTACAACGAGGATGCACTCGATAATGATTCGGGATCACTTCTTCATGATTTTGTTAGAAATCACAAACCCTTTCACAATGGTACGATATTATTCACTTTCAACATAAGACCTCTCTCCTTCGTTTCATTCAAGCTAAAATCACCGAAATGCAAAAAATTGATTATCTTTTTCTTTGGTTGAGTCCATTTTTCAACCGTTGTGTTTTTTAGGTATCTTTTTTCTTTTTGAGGTCAACGTTTGCATTGAGTCAAAACCCAGTTTGTTCATTCCTGTTTCGACATCACATATTAGCAAATTAAAGAGAAGAGATCTATAATTTACAATGTAAGAAAAGTTATGTATAGAATGACAATTGACTCCCGGTAGTTCCAGATAAGATTTTATTTTATAAAACTAAATAAGAACATGAGCTAGATGCCTATGAAAATAATTAGGGGAGTGTTTGAATTATGTACTAGTGACGTGTTCACGCACATTAGGTGATAGAAGTATTGATGAACTTGTTTTTCTCCATGTCAAACCAATGAAAAGACTTTTATTTCTCTAAGTAAAGCTGAGCCTAATAATTGAAAAGATGTCGCTGATATTGTTACACCAAAACTCATATCGACCCTCGAGAAAAGGCACAAATTAAAACTATTTAAACACAAACCGTTACCAAAAGCTTTTACTTCTCTTGTTAAATTAATATGATATTAGGTAAGAAAATGAAAAGGAAAGAGAAGCCACTAATAATACAATTAATGTGGTGAGATATGACCAATAGTGTTTGTGGCCTAATGGATAAGGTGTTTGACTTCTAATCAAATGATTATGATTGTAGTAGTTGATAAAAGGAGAGTATTAAACCAGTCTTGAAAAAGGACTTACGAGACTATATATATGCGCTATACATATATATATATATAAATAATTTTTCACCCATTAAAAAGGTAGAATTAAATTTTTTAAAAAGATTAATTTAAAAATTACATAATAAATAGTGAAAATTGATCAAAACAATTTGGCTGCCGACAGCGGCGACCATGAGGCAACTCGTGGAGATAGAAAGCTAATTCCGCCGTGTTCCGTTCAAATGATCGTTAAAAGTCAACGTAATAACTCAGCAACTGATTTAGAATAATAAATCACCCACCACTCTCTCATATCGAGCGTGGAATTACACGCTCCGACCAACTCTGTCCAATTAGAAATAAGAAGAAAGACCCAAAAACTTTTTAGTCAAAATTTAACGAGAAACGCCGGCCCGGAAATGTTTGTGATTGGAAGGTGTCATAGGCCCTCCTAAACGAGGACTGCGTCCACCACTCTCTCTCTCTCTCTCTCGCAGCACCGTTTTTATAAACACAAGTTTTAGAGAGAGAGTGGAGAAACTAAAATCGAAGGAGCTCGATATATCAGTTTCTTTCGATTTGTGAACCAAGGAACGAAAAAGGGTCGTTTCGCTTTTTCAAATTTGAGCCTTCATTTTCTTTAATCCGACTTAGATTTTGTGGGTTCTTTATGGAATGGTCGTCTTCTTCAACTTAGATCTCGGAATTTACCAATTCTTTAGAGCTGAGGGGTTTTCAGATCTTCGATTCGACGGTCGGATTCCGATCAGTCAGCTCAATAACTCAGGTAATTTTCTGTCCTCTTTTGAATCCAATCTTCAACTACTTATTTGGGGTCTCTCTGTTCTGCTTCGAGTTAATGGAGGATGAACTCACGGGATTAAGGTTTTGGGGTTTATTGAATTGTATTTGTATTTAGTGGGTATCGATGGAGATTTTATGGGAGTTTTGTAGAGTTTTAAGGCTTTGGGTCGGCTATTTAGATTAGGCCTAAGTTTTTAACCTAGAAGGGTTGTTGAATTTAATGGTTTTGACTTTTTGGAGTAGTTTGAGTTCTTTGTCTAATGGTTTAGGACACTGTGAGCTAGTGTTGATTGAAACACAAATCCAAGGTTTTGTATCAATATGAAAGAGATGGGAATCATTGGCTAGCTATCTTGTTGTTACTTCATAAAGAACAAGAAGTGTTGGTAGCATTTTAATGTCTAGAGCCAGCTTTTAGGACAAAGGCGTTTCTCATATCATCCCTTGTGAGAGAATGTCAACATTAAAGAACAATTATGAATAAAGGTCTTGATTTATTGATTACAATGAAGTGTTGATGTTACATGGTTGTTAATGATGCAATTGTTTTTCTAAGTTAGTGATTTCATTTCTTGAAAGTTGACTTGCATTTATATGTTCTTTTGAGTTAAGAAAATAAATAGGGTTTTCGTTATCGTCTTTGTTTGTTTTCTTGTCGATATAAGTGTAGGACATGGTTGGGAGTGATTTTTACATGGTTAAAATCACTTTAGTCAGGTTCAAAATCACTTTCAAAGATATCATTTACTTTTAACTATTTTTCATGCCATTAAAAATTAATTTGGAATACTTATAGATGTGTTTTGAAGTGATTTTGAACAAGACATAAGTGATTTTAATGAGTTCAAAATCAATCCTATATATGCTCGGTCTTCGTAAACTTTTTTTTTTTTTTTTTTTTTTGT
>NW_019272033.1:925526-958959 GCF_002738345.1 Cucurbita maxima | reverse complement strand
TTTTTTTTTTTTTTTTTTTTTTTGTCTGTATCTAATTTGAAATATAAGAATTTGAATGGGTTCGTCAATTTATTGGCTCCTTGAGTTCATGTCCAGTGGTCAGTTATAAATAGATATGTTGTTTGGAACCTGGCTTAGAGTTCTAAATAAGCTAGATTGCTAAAACTGAAGGACATTGTGGTTAAAACCAGCCAGATGAGCTTGGTTTTAGTTTCTTTTTTAAATGAGATCACACAAATACATATTTGAACAATCAATGTTTGCAATTCTTTATTTAACAGCCTACCAATCAGCCTGCAATTCTTCTTTCCGAAAGGACGTCGTTTGAGCGCTTCGGCAGATCAAATAATCTGAAAAGTGTGCAAGTCTTCCTTTTAGTCGTTTATTTTTTGTGGACTTTGTACTAATGACAAAATATGAAGTAGGAACCTGAGGTTTGCAGCTAAAATTATCAGATCCATTCCAGAAACGTTTGGTGGAAACCTTTCCGAACTTTTACAAACAATGTTTTGTCTTCCCAAGCTTGTCGAAAGAAGCCCTTGTAACCTATCACATATCTTTTTGGCGTCCACGTCTGGAAGTCAAGGGTCATATGGTTAAATGCTATTACAGCTCTTCCTGGGAGTGTTTGGTTGGAACAAAGCAGAAAGAATTTCCCAAATGTTTATAATAGTCTTTTTTATATCTGGGATTCTGTTGTTTTTGTAGCCTCTCTTCTGGGTTCTCTCTCTAAAGAGTTTTTTTCTATTATTTCTTCTCTGTAGCCTCCACCTGGAGTGTTTTTTTATCGTCTCCTTCGGTGAGCTGGTTTTGTAAATTTCATTCCTTCACGATATGATTGTTTCTTATATGTGTGTGTGTTCTAAAGGATTCTTCAAATAATTTCTTTTACCCTCGCCTTTTGTTTTCGTAAGAAACAAGTTATTGTGGTAATACTATTGAGAATAAAAGATACACCTCGAAAAGAGTTTGGGTCATTTTTTATCATCTAGTTGAAGTTTGTGTGATTCGAGTTTTGACCATTTCAATGGTTTCTTCAACTCTTAACGGATCAATTTGTGTATTCAATTTGCAGGTTCTTTATCATCACTGAAATTGAAAATTTGATTGGAGGTTTTCTGAGCCCAAGTCATCACTAGAAAGTATTGGTCATTGCCTTGTGGTGGACACAATCGACACCGATTATATGTGAAGCAGTGATGCATTTGCTCTAGATGAAGACAGGTCAAAAGTGGCAATTAGAAATGGGCGATATGAAAATTCTGCCCGGTCCTCGATCTCGTACTACCAAGAGACCGTTATGGATTATTATCTTGGTTTCTATGGTTAGTGTGTTCCTAATATGTGCCTATATCTATCCACCCAATGGCACAGGTGCCTGTTACATATTTTCTTCTAAGGGCTGCAAGGTTATTACTGACTGGCTCCCACCTGCACCTGCAAGGGAATGTAGTGATGCTGAGATCGCATCACGTATAGTTATTAGAGAAATCTTGAACATGCCATTCGTTGCGTTAAAAACTCCTAAAATTGCATTCATGTTCATGACTCCTGGTTCCCTGCCTTTTGAGAAGCTATGGGATAAGTTTTTCCATGTAAGTTTCTGTATTTGCATACTGTTACTTGGTTTCATTATCTTTTCTTAGATTTTCAAGCAATGTTTATTTTTCATCGAAAGTTGACTCGTTTTATGATGAAAAATATGCCTTGCATTAGTTTCTAATACCTGAACTGGGCATAAGTTAGCAAACAACATAATCAAAGCGATCGAGATTACAGACAACCTAGATAATGTGGGAAAATCTCACGTGTTTCGTTTACTGTTTGATAGCAAGTTGGGTTGAGTTGTTTGAAACTATAATGCTTCTAGTTTTTTCGGATGGTATATGTCGAGATCTCTTGTTCTCGAAGGCTCGTGAGGGTTTAGCCTATGATTTCCATTCGTTGTTGCTATAGCCTCTAGGTAATCATGGCAGAGCAATCTGTTGAAGTGAATATCTGAATCTCATATATCAATCTCTATTGTCTAATGATGCTAGTGAAGCCTATATTATCATGTTTTCAGCTGAAACTACTACAATCTTGTGTCAGGGCCATGAAGGGAAATTCTCTGTTTATGTCCATGCATCTAAGGAAAAGCCAGTGCACGTTAGCCGTTACTTCGCTGGTCGTGAAACTCATAGCAATGAGGTCTATATTTAACTTTCTCCTTGATTGGTATCCTTATTTGCACGAACTGTTCTTATAGTTACAGTTTTGTTTATCAAAGTAGTCGTTGTTGTTATAAATCACGAACCTCCACAATAATATGATATTGTCCACTTTGAGCATTAGCTCTCATGGCTTTGCTTTTGGTTTTCCCGAAAGGTCTCACACCAATGGAGATGTATTCCTTATAACCCCATGATCATTCCCTTAATTAGCCAATATGGGATTCCCTCCCAACAATCCTCCCCTCGAACAAAGTATACTATAGCCTCCCCTAAGGCCTATGGAGCCCTCGAACAACCTCTCCTTAATCGAGGCACGGCTCCTTTGGAGCCTTCGAATAAAGTACACCCTTTATTCGACACTTGAGTCACTTTTGACTATACCTTCGAGGCTCAAAACTTCTTTGTTCGACTGAGGATTCTATTGACATGACTAAGTCAAAGGCATGGCTCTGATACCATGTTATGAATCATGAACCTCCATATTGTCCACTTTGAACATTAGCTCTCATGACTTTGCTTTTGGTTTTCCCGAAGGGCCTCATACCGATAGAGATGTATTTCTTACAAATTCACAATCATTTCATAATTTGGGACTCTAACTATACTACGATCAATCACTGATCTAAACACCCTGTAACTGGTTTGGTGAACTTGCTGAATGTTCAGGTCATTTGGGGTAAAATCTCCATGGTTGATGCAGAGAGACGATTGTTAGCAAACGCTCTCCATGATCCCGATAATCAGCACTTTGTTTTACTTTCTGATAGGTGAATCAGTTCAACTTCTCGAACCCACGATTATTTTTTCAAGTTACAATACTGACTTGTTATTATCTGGAATTGCAGTTGTGTACCATTGCATAATTTTGATTATATCTACCAGTATTTGATTAATACAAATATCAGCTACGTAGATTGGTGAGTAATACCAACTCGGTTGTATTTTTTACACAAATATTGATTTAGAGATATGGATGACACATATAATTGTTCTTGTTTCAGCTTTAACGATCCTGGTCCGCACGGAAACGGGAGGTATTCGGAACGCATGTTACCCGAAATTGAGATGAAAGACTTCAGAAAGGGTGCTCAGGTATCCCAATAACATCATCACTTTCTGGATTATTTCTAGCTATTTAATGTTTCTGAGGCATAGTGCATATCCTTATAAGTCTGATCTTCTTCTTGTGGCTTCATAATTTCAATATTTGGAATTTTCTATACAGTGGTTCTCGATGAAGCGACAACACGCTTTGATTGTTGTGGCTGACAATCTTTACTATTCAAAATTTCGAGATTATTGCAAGGTAAATTGTACGTTTAGTTCAGTGATTACATAGCATTGTTGGGAGCTATGGATTCAGTCCTTTTTGGGTTTTCCCTTTCGAGGTTTCCTTCAAGATTTTTAAAACGTGTCTGCTAGGGAGAGGTCCACACCCTTATAAAAAAAAATGTTTTGTTCTATTCCCCAACCGACGTGGGATCTCACATTCAGACATTGTCATCTTTGGGCTTTCCCTCGAGGTTTTTAAAACGCGTCTGCTACGGAGAGGTTTCCACACCCTTGTAAAGAATGCTTTGTTCTCCTCCCCAACCGATGTGGGATCTCACGATCAAATAGGACAATATCTGCTAGCGGTGGGCTTGGGCTGTTACAATAAATATGCATGGAATTTGTATTTTTATGCCCGGAAATCTTTGATTAATAGAACTAGGATAGTGAGATGAGTGTATAGTAATGAGAATGTCTTGGCCATTTCAGCCAGGTCTGGAGGGGCACAATTGCATTGCAGATGAGCATTACTTGCCCACCTTTTTCCATGTAAGAATATACCTAAATATCATATCTCAGTCTTGTGTATTTTGCGCATATCGAGCTGAATATCGGGTTTTTCGTTGTCTAGATGACAGATCCTGGAGGGATTGCAAACTGGTCAATTACTCATGTTGATTGGTCTGAAAGAAAGTGGCATCCAAAGTCGTATGGGGCTCATGATGTTACCTACGAACTTCTACAAAATATCACGGTACGATTCCCAACGCCATCTAATCCGTGCACACATCGATGCCACCTAGACATTTTAGATATAATGTTGTTGGATGTTCTGTTTGCAGTCAATTGATGTCAGCGTGCACGTTACGAGCGACGAGAGGGTATGCTCATTCCATAAAAATCTCGATTCGTTACATGTTTTTATACGGTATAATATTGAAACGTTTTGTATTTGATGAGGTTATGCAGAAGGAAGTGCAAAGATGGCCATGCTTATGGAACGGTGTACACAGGCCATGTTACTTGTTTGCAAGGAAGTTCTATCCAGAGGCTCTAAATAACCTTCTGAATCTCTTCTCCAACTACTCATCAATTTCAGACTAAAAGTTTTGACCTGATATTCTTTGATCGTATCAGTCGTTGCTCGGAACACCGCACCCATCTCTGCTCTTACGACGAAAGCTTCAAAGTCTGAAAAACGCCACATCTTGAATGGTAAAACAGAGCAGCCATTGTTTGATGACAGTGAAGATAGGCAAACTGGGTGGAGTTTGGTTCCTTTAAGGTTAGTGAATTGATGTGATTTTGTTTCTTATTTAATCCATTTTGGGGGATTTTGTGGGTCACCGCTGTGTACAATATGACAGTATTATAGTAGAAAATAGGCATTATTATTATAGAAGTAGCAGCAACTTGAATCTCATCGTGTCGTTTACCAAACTTTCTTGCCTTATTACACACTTTTAGACCAATTTTGAAGGTTTTAGAAGGGTCGGTTAGTTACGCCGAACTCCTTTCGGGTTAGGCTTTTGAATAAGAGGACACGTTAAGGCTAACCGATATAGTCTTTTTTTAGTTTTTTATTTTTTCCTTCCTGACTCCCTCTCAAAGCTTTTAAAACATGTCGGTTAGTGAGAGGTTTCCACACTCTTATAATACTTCGTTCTCATCGGATATGAGACTCACAATCGATTGGAGAGAGGAATGAGTGTCAATGAGAACGTTGGGCTTCAAATGGGAGTAGTTGTGAGATCCCACATCGATTTGAGAGGGAAACGAGTATCACCGAGGATGTTGGGTCTCGAATGGGGTGAATTGAGAGGTATAAGGGTGTGGAAATCTCTCCCTCTACGAAACATTCTTTATAAGGGCGTAGAAACTTATAGGAACTAAATATTATATGGTCAGGAGAACTAGATGGTAACGTTTAATAATTTAAAAAATAAAACTATATGTTAAAAAAAATTATTTTGAGAACAATAATTGTTGATTACGTTAATTCAATAATTTATTTTTTCCATAGATAAAATAAATTTAGAATAAAGACTTACGGTCATTTGCAAACTTGACTTATTATTTATACATTAATATCTCATCAAATCAACGTCCCTTCTAAGTCGTATTTAAAATAGTAAGCTTCTTTTTTATTATTATTATTATTATTATTTCTAACATAATGACGATTAACTATTAAATAATAATATATTGCTTTATCATTACATGTATATTCAATTTTCTTAATATTATTCTATTAAATTCATATTTTCTAATTTTATTTAGAAAATTTTAAGATTCGGATCAAGATTCAAATCTAGATGGCTTCGACTCTTTTTGCTCATAAGAGCGAAAACTATTCCCACCGACTAACACGAGTTCTTTCAACATGATTATATTTTCACTCACATGCATTCTAGAGAGCCGATTTTAATTCTGTTAAGCCTTTCTAGGCCTTCTATTCTTAGGATTACTCTCATTCAAATATGATCTCAGCTAATTGATGTACCCGTCTCTTACCCGTGTCACAAAATGTGAAAACTATACTCATAAACTAACACGAATTCTTCCAGCATACTTTGTCCTCACTTGCATGCCTCCAAGAAAATTTTTCAGAAGGTCAACCAACATAGAAAGTTTCTATGGTTGAGCCACCGAAAAGAAATTGTGTTGTGTTATAGAATATCATGTTGACACATAATACTATATGAAATTGTGCTACGTTATAGAAAGTGTTATACCATGTTATACACTAGTATCACAGATACATGTCATGATCTTAAACTATAGATACCTCATGCATATTATATGTTCACGTGCATCGAGATACTTCCCGACTATGAATATATGAGCGTTTCTTTTCTTTTAGTTTATTTTTTTTAATACGTTGCCCCGCGGGAACGCCATTCCAAGCAAAACCATTGACTCTTCCAAATTTTCCCACAAAAGTTCCTAAATTTAATTATATGTCTCAATCTATGTCTCCCAAAGTCCACTTCTTTCAGCTTCTTCCATTACTTATACTCTTCTTCCTTATCCTCTCCAAAACAAAAGGAAAGGGAACAAATATGGGTGTCTGTATCTCCCGCCGATCATCCTCCGCCGTCGCTGCCGCCGATACAATCCAACTCGTCCACTTGAATGGTCACGTCCAACACTTCCACAGCCCCATAACAGCCAGCCAAGTCACTGGAAATTCTCCCCCGCCGGCGGAGTACTTCATCAGCACGGCAGCGCAGCTGGTCTCCCTCGCCGTCAGCCCAGCGCTTAACCCTGACGCCATACTTCAGCCGGGCAAGGTCTATTTTTTGCTCCCGTTCTCTACTCTTCATCCCGACGTTTCTCCCTCCGACTTGTCCTCCATAGCCAGAAAGCTCACCGCTGCCGCTAAGTCCGCCCCTCGGCCGCCGCCGTGTGTTGCGGTCGGTGGTGGCAATGATTGGAAAGCTCCGGTGGCTGCGAAATCTCGACAGTGGAAGCCATTCTTGGACACGATACAAGAGAAGGCGGTGAATAAGAGCGAGTCGGATTTGCAAGATAAACATAATAATAATCGTATTTGTATATGGGACTAAGAATTTTGAAAAAACGTATATACTAGAGAGAGATTTCTAATACTTTTATAAAAAATTATTTGTTCTCCAACAAATGTATGATTGCACAATTCATCTTCATTTGGAGCCATCGTCCTTACTCCTTTCTCCAACCGATGTGGGATCTCACATTAACTATCTACAGTAAAGTTACTAAAGCATTGTCAACTAGCCTCTAGTAGCTACACGTTTATTATAACTAGTTCACATGTTTATTTTAGTTGGTTCAAGCACGTGGTCTTTGCCCTCATGTTTATGTTGTTATCAAATTATTATGATGGAACGTAGATTAGTTAATCCTATTAATATAACGTTTATGTTCCAAGATAAGTAATGAATGGGCCGCGTTCATGGCTTAATGACTATTAATAATTGAAAATATGATTTTAAAACTACTATTTATTTTGTTTGAAAAGCCTTAAAATTATTAATGTCTAAGAAAGCGATGGCATGCTTGATTTCTCTAGATACATTTTGACAATTATATCTCAAAAGTTTCCATAAGCACGTGCCTTGAAAGCTTCTCCTCTTCCTAAAATAATTAATATTGGGTATCATTTGTCAAAATTTAAGGGATAAATAATTTATTTATAAAATTATTTTCGTTACGTCGTCTTTTTATTATTAATTAAAGAAAAAACATAACGATGATGTATATTTGTGAATTAAGATCGGTTTTAAAATTTGATCTTTTAGTTAATTCACGAGAACCCGAAAATCCGAATATGATCTTATTGGATGATATATATTTGTACTATTGATTAGAACTAATAAATGCTTTTAATGAGATAACTAACAAGTTATTGACTTATTTATCACTTAATTAAGGCTTACTCCAATTCCATCCCTATTCTAAGATTAAAGGTACCCAAATGTTCTTCCTCTATCATGAGTTAAGGAGTATCAAAAATCAAACATATTGAATTATTTGAGGTTACAATTAAGACGAGTCGTAGAAGTCTCAAAAATATTTGAAATCTTCATATGTCTAGAAGTGTAGATGTTTGAAAATATAGATATCAAACATATTTCGATAACCATGTTTGTTGTGTTGAGATTTTTGTAAGGAGGTCCACGAGTATTTAGATGCCCGTGTTTGTTTTATAGTATTATTTTTGTGTGTACGTCTTGTAATAATGTATTATTTCAACAATATCTTTCCATATTTAAATTATTTATATTTATATAATATTTAGTGTAACTGATTTTTCTATTAAAAATCTATTATAGACATAGTGTGCATTAACTTTATCTAAAAATAAGGGTAGCATATGGCTTAAGTATTTTAAAAAATAAAAAAAATAAAAAATCCTTTTAAAAACATCATAGCCTAATCGTGGGCTCCACTTTCAAGTCGAAGTACGGTTGGGTTGGATGTGTGGTGTTTCCTTACACATGGTCTATGCATACGCACATGGACCCACCATGAGGATTCGTATACTGTAACGACCCAGATCTACTAGCAGATATTGTGTCGTCGTAGTGCCGGCCTTCCTTAGTTGGAGTCGGCGACCCAGATCTACTAGCAGATATTGTCTTCTTTGGGCCTGAAAACGCATCTGTTAGGGGAAGGTTTCCACACCCTTATAGATGGTGATACACCGTGTCGTCGTAGTGCCGGCCTTCCTTAGTTGGAGTCGGCTCGGCCTTCCTTAGTTGGAGTCGGCTCCCACGATTAGTCGCTTCTTGTCATGGCTGTGCGTGTACATGCCATGCTCAGAGGTGCAACGTTTCAATTTCAGTGACAGTAAGGTACTTTCGAGCTTCGCGTTCCAGGCTCGTGGAGCTTGTCGAAGCCTACCGTAAGTTCGCAATTCCTGCTTAGGTGTCCTCTCTCTTCCATACAAACAAGTGGAGTCGTTGTCTCCCTGATCACTCTATCTCAACGATAACTTTGACACCAATCATCACGGCGTCAGCCTCTTCGTGGCGGTGATGGAGATGTCGGCACACGGCGTCAGCCTCTTCGTGGCGGAGTGAGTGAGCCTGCCCGAGATGGGCCCCACGATGTGTGTGTTTTTACACTTTACATTTTCTTCTACTCGAACCTAAGACCTGAGACCTGTGTGATGTTAGGTCAAAACTCTAACCACTTGAGCTATTCAACTTGTTTGTTGATAGGTAGGCTCCTCTTCAATGATATACACCGATCTTCAACCTGGCTTTGATACCACTTGATGGATTGTTCGGCGAGAGAAAATTGGTTGGAAGAATTAACTAAATTCTGACGTTCAAAATCAGGTTATTGTTTATTCGCAACAAATCTCTCGACGTGATTTGTCAAATGGTCAAACGGAGATTTTCTGAAATCGTGTGAATAAGGAAAAACTATAAAAAACTCAAGGTTTTATCTAAAAAAGGTTTCCACACTCTTATAAATGATGATTCGTTCTCCTTCCCAACCAATGTGGGACATCACAATCCATGCTAGGGGAAGGTTTCCACACCTTTATAAATGATGATTCGTTCTCCTCCCCAACCAATGTGGGACAGCCCCCAAATCCACCCCCCTTCGGGGCCGAGCGTCCTCGCTGGTACTCTTTTCTTCCTACAATCGATGTGGGACAGCTCCCAAATCCACCTCTCTTTGGGGCCCAGCGTCCGATGTCTGGCTCTGATACCATTTGTAATGACCCAAATCCACCGCTAACAGATATTATCCTCTTTGGGCTTTCCCTTTCGAGCTTCCCCTCAAGGCTTTAAAACGCGTCTGTTAGGGGAAGGTTTCCACACCCTTACAAAGGGTGATTTGTTCTCCTCCCCAACCAATGTGGGACATCACAATAATTACAGAAGATTTGTCTAGGATTTCTCCAAAATTTTCTCAGTGCTAACTCAGTTAACCAAGAAGGGCAAGCCTTTTGTGGACTCCAGCTTGCGAACAGAGTTTCCAGGAACTCAAGAAGAGGTTGGTAACCGCACCAGCCCTTACAGTTCCAGACGGGTCAGGTAATCTTATGGTGTATAGTGATGCATCAGGGAAAGGTTTGGGGTGTGTGCTCATGCAAAAGGGTAAGGTGATAGCGTATGCTTCTCGACAATTGAAGGAATATGAACGAAATTACCCAACGCATGACCTCGAGTTAGCAACGGTAGTGTTTGCTCTAAAAGCGTGGCGGCATTACCTGTATGGGGAAAAAGTACAAGTCTTTACCGATCATAAGAGCCTCAAGTACTTGTTCACGCAGAAGGAGCTCAATATGAGACAAAGGCGATGGTTGGAACTGGTAAAGGATTATGACAGAGATCCTGTACCATCCAGGCAAAGTCAATGTTGTAGCGGATGCATTGAGTAGGAAGGTTGTGCATACTTTTGCGATGATCACCACACAGGAAAGACTACAAGATGAGATGAAGAGGGCTGGGATAGACGTGGTGGTTAAAGGTGGTACTGTGCAGATAGCACAATTAACCCTACAGCTCACCCTACAAAAGAAAATTATCGACGCTCAGAGGTTTGATGAACACCTCAGTAAAGTGTGGAGTCAGACTGAGACAGAGAGGCCAACAAGGTATTCTATCTCCTTAGACGGGGGTCTACTATGGAAAAATCCCCTGTGCGTTCCCCGAGATGAGGGAATCTTAAAAGATATTATGACCGAAGCCCATGATACATCTTATATGTTCCACCCTGGAAGTACGAAGATGTATCAGGATCTGAAAAGATATTATTGGTGGTCTAGAATGAAGAGGGACATAGTGGATTTCGTAAGCCGTTGCTTGACCTGCCAGCAGGTGAAGGCCCCGAGGCAGCGCCCAGTAGGATTGCTACATCCCCTGAATGTTCCTCAGTGGAAATGGGAAGTAGTCTGTATGGATTTCGTCTTGGGTTTGCCAAAGACAAAGCAAGGTTTCAACGTCATCTGGGTTGTTATGGACAGACTGACCAAGACGACCCACTTCATTCTAGGAAAGTCTACATATCGAGTGGATTGGTGGGCTCAATTATATATCAAGGAGATAGTACGCCTGCACGGGATACCAGTGTCCATAGTATCAGATCGGGACACCAGGTTCACCTCTCAGTTTTGGAAAAGTCTCTAGAAAGCACTAGGAACAAAGTTGAGGTTCAGTACAACGTTCCATCCTCAAACGGATGGACAGACTGAAAGGCTGAACCAGATTTTAGAGGATATGTTGCGAGCCTGTTCCTTAGATTTCTGTGGGTGCTGGGACGAACATCTGCCTTTAATGGAGTTTGCCTACAATAATAGTTATCAAGCGACCATTCAAATGGCCCCCTTTGAGCCACTGTATGGGCGTAGGTGTCGAACACTAGTCTTTTGGGAAGAGGTAGGCACGTAGTAACTACTGGGACTAGAGTTGGTCCAGGTCACCAACGCAACAGTGTAGAAAATCAAGCAGAGGATACTCACCGCACAGAGTCGATAGAAAAGCTATGCAGATGTGCGTAGAAGGGACCTCGAATTTGAGGTGGGTGACCACGTGTTCCTAAAGGTAGCCCCTATGAGGGAGGTGTTGAGGTTCGGAAAGAAGGGAAAATTGAGCCCAAGGTTCATAGGCCCCTTCGAGATTCTGGAAAGAGTTAGGGCTGTGGCTTACAAAATTGTCCTGCCACCGAACCTTGCCGCCATGCACAATGTGTTACACGTATCCATGCTACAAAAGTACACTCCAAACCCTACTCACGTTATCGAGCATGAGATGCTTCCCCTTCGGAAAGATTTGTCTTACGAGGAGAAGCCTAGCAGAATTTTGGCTCAAGGCACTAGGCAGTTGCGCAACAAAGATATTCCCTTGGTAAAGGTCTCATGGGGTAACCGCCGTAAGGAAGAGGCAACCTGAGAACGAGGACGTGAGGAAAGCTTATCTCGAACTCTTCCAAGAGATAGCTACTTTCGGGGACGAAAGTTCCTAAGGAGGGGAGAGTTAAAGGGGGGAGGGGGGAGGGGGCTAAGTCAACTAAGGGGCAAAAATGTCATTTTGCCCCTCCAGCCCTAATAGGGGTCCAAGGAGAACCTCGTCACATCCGCTGCAAAAGAAAACGAGAGTTAGAGAGAAATTTGAGAGGAGTCAGTCGTGAAGTTTAATGGACCACCGTTGGAATCCACCTTCAGACGAGACTGGTACAAGGATTGAGAGGTTAGCGAGGTCCGTGCTCCATCAAGACCCAAGAACATTTCGCGAGGTAAGGTTCTAAACGACATTTCTCAAATCTGAGTTTTTCCTATGTGAATTGAGTCTTAAAATGCTGAAATATTCACCTAGGAACAACTCTAGGTCCGATATTCAAGCAAAAATTACAAAAAAAATACTAGGACGTAGCCCATAACACGATCTAGAACTTCTCCGAAGAAATTATATCGATCCGATCTACGGATCGAAAGATATAAAATCGGAAAAGGGGACTGTGTTACGGATTTCAGAGGATAGAGAAGAAAAAGAAAAAGAAAAAAAAAGTCGGGCGGCGTGACAGGCGCCGAACACTCGTCGACCGTCGGCTGGAGTAACGCAGCTCCAGCCGAGGCGACGACACGTGTCGTCTGCAAAAGAAACGCTAGCAAAAGGGCACGCGTCAACCAGGTAAGTCACCACTCGGTATTTAGGAAGAAATACTTGTAAGATTCGCTTGGATTGCATGCATGCTAGTAATTTTGTTTCAGATTAGCTCTCGATGTAAAATATTAGCCAGATTGATTGCTATGAGTGTATTGGGTGAATTATTTGAGTGTTGCATGTATGCTTTAAGCTTCCACCGTATGTATGCATGCGTTTAATTTATGTTGGAATTGTGTATGTCGTGTTCCGGGTGCTTGATGGACGAATTCGCCCCACATTGAGCGCGAACTTCGTGCTCTGGGTTCTTGATGGAGGTCATCGCCCCGTTGAGCCGGAATGACTAGTTTGCATGAATTATATATTATGATGTTAGAAGATGGTTGCATGCACACTCTGTTAATTTCTATGGCCCATTTCTATGATAAGCTTAGGGGATTACTGTTAGGAGCGATATGTTGCTCTAGCCAGACTTAATTTTCCCCTAGGAACTTAGCGGTTTACCACGGCAACAAGGTACCTCAGGAGTGTTCATAGATTGCTAGCTTGAGAACGGTATCTATAGCTTCGTGGGAGGACCAAGGGTCCCTGATAAGTCCTTACTGCTCTTAGCCATTTCGCATGGGAAATGTGTCCCCACGTTATACAGGCCATTAGCTGCATGGGAACGGGTTGGGCCGCGCCCTCCATAGGGAGACTATATGGGCGTAGGGGTATTCAGCACACCCCTAGGCTAGATACCATGTAGTCCTAGATAGCCATGTAAAGGTAGAACCTCATAGAGAGATACTGACCATATTATCTTGTCGTAAGGAACCTCTAGGCGTTTAATGAAAGGACGATGAACCGGTGAAACCCAAGGGGCAAGCTCCAAGGGATTAAGATTAGAACCAGATGTCCTAGAACCGAATTAGGAAACTGTGGGAACGTGTTAAATTAAGATGCGAAGAGAGTCTACAAGTAAGCGGCTTACTGAGTATAATTTTTTATACTCATCCTTGCTATTTTCCTTTTTTTAGGAGCGCGAGGCGTCGGTCAAGAGCGGGTGTGATGGAGACGGGGATTGTCACAGAGGAACGGGTTGTCCCGGGGCGTCAGTCCAGTCTTTATTTTGTGTTTGCATATTTTCGAAATTTATTTACAAACTATCATGTGTTTTGTTGTTTGTCGTCCAAAAACTTTATTGGAATTTAAGGATTTTCTTTATTTCATATTTAAATCACTTTGTGCATTTGTGTCTTGTCATTAGTCACGGTCCGTAGTAAAATATTGGGTCGTGACATATACGTACCCCCTAGGCCTGACTCGTTGGGCTAACGCACTCTGACGCCACCAAACACTACGGAGGGAAAGGACCTGCATGATATCATGACGAACATAAATATCATAAAGTACGTGTTTGTACTAATTATAACGAGAGAGTATCTCAATGCACATGACATATATATAAAGCCCTCAAATCCCCATAACTTTAAATCATGACATGTTTTAAGATACAAATCGTACTTCTTTTCATTTATGACATAACGAATGAATTATGCATACACTATTCTTATCACATCTTTTAAGTGTTATGCATCTTACATCATTGATAACATAACATAATCATATCATAGCATAGTTGTCTAAGGGAGTAAGGAGGAGATCAATCAATATTTTATCTTTTGCCAAAATTTAAAAGACTACCTGTAATATCCGAATTTTTAGATAAATAAATAAAAAATTAAAAATAACAACATAGGGCTTGGGAGAGAGAAAAAAGAGAGAGAGAAAGGAGAAAGGAGAAGAAGTTAGGGTTTGGGAGAGAGGAAGAGCGGATCACAAACCTCCGTTGGAGATCGAAATAGAAGGCAAGAAACTTCGAAGCAATACTTCTCTCGGTGCAGGAAAAGGAGTTTGGGTGGTGGATCCACTCATTCCGACAAGAAAATCCGAGAACGAACAAAGTAAGATTACGAACTTATTGTTTCAATTTTATCTATAGATCTGAGGAGTTTCTTGAGTGTTAGACCTGGAGTTTTTTGAGGTATGTGACTAAAATAAGATTCACACAGGTTTCTTGAAGTTCTTGGACGAGAATCGGACGAAAATCGGAGTTTAGTCGGACTTCGGGTAAACCGGTCGAAAACAGAAAATGTGTTTTTCTGTATCTTTGACGGCCTTAACTCATCCAGTATTCAAGGAAAAAATAAAGGAAAAAATATATTTTAGAAGTAGAATATGAGATCTACAATTTTCATGAAGAAACTTTGTTGATATGGATTACGGATTGAAAGATAAGAAAATCGGAAGAAAATAGATCGAAAACGTTAATCTAGAAATTGAAATACCTGCAGGAGAGAGAAAACGTTGGCCGGCGTACGGAGGAAAGAGGCGGACCCGCGATCGACACGTGGCGAACTGCGACTGGAGAGGCGTGTCCCACAAGCTAGTCGACACGCGTCAGGGTGCGGATTCGGGTCAACCCGAGTCCGATCCAGCGCTCTACACGCAACCCAAGAACCACGCGAACCGAATCGAACCGAATTGGTCGGTGGCCCGCGACTGGGCGGGAAGCTGCGTGTCATCGCTCGTGTAGGCGGGTGAGTGACTGTTTTCCCTCCATTCGACCTCTGTTTGCTTGTTTTTCGCCCGGATTTCAACTCTGATCCTATTTTTATGTGAATTATGACCTATCAAGAAAATTCCAGAATTTTTGGAACCTTTTCCGACAAATAATTCGAGCTTGGGAAGGCACGCATCAACCATGTAAGTAGCCATTTGGATTCCCACGAGCAGTACTTGTAGGAACCGCTAGGAACAAGCATGCATGCTACCACCCATTAACTTAGCTAGCCAGACCTAGTATATTAGTATGGAAACTGCGAAAATTAAATGATTAAGGAAAGCTTGATATGAAATGTTTATTAAATTTGTTTGATTGAGATTCTGATGAAGTATGTATGCATGAAGAGGATGGAAAACTTGTGAAATCTGCACTCCGGGTAAAGATGGACATTATCTTCCCGTTGAGCATGTTTGTTAATATTGCATGAACTGCTGCGTGTTAACTCTTCTACGTGATGATTGCTTGTGTTGTCTTTCTTGATGAATAGGAAGAAATTACGAGCTTAGATTAGGGTGCTTGTGATTAAGTAGGCTAGATGAGACCCTAGATTGGGGGACCTCTAGAATACCGTGCAATTAGACCCGCGAAATGATTACCGGCGATCCAGAGCCCAGAATTCCAAACCCGATAGGTTTATGAGATCAGGCACGAGAGTCCTAGAGATACATGAATCCAAGTCTAAGCCACCAAGTTCCACCCTAGAAAGAATAATAGGTCACCACGGTAACTGTAGGTAGCCCGCTAGAGTTGAGCAGTGTAGATAGTGTCATCACAACCTCCAGTTCCCTCTCTCCTCCGATATCATACTATCGAGACAGAGCTCTGGTACGGTGATCGTTGAGCTTTGTAGATTCGAATAAGGAAGTGTGACAGGTGCCCAGCCCTAGTGGTGATAGCTAAAGGGTCTTCTGAACATAACTCCTGGGCCATAAAAACCCTTCCTTGAGCGGGGGACGTGGAGCCACATAGGATAACTCAGTAGCTGACCGGCACACAGGGGGTCGCACCCCGTTTAGTGGATGTATGGTCCCGTGTAAGGGTCTTCAGCTAACCTCCACGGATGATGTTTAGAGAGAGTTGCGTATTCAAATCCAGCCATACAATCCCCTCAGATTTACTTATGAGGTCGCGCCTCACCTCAGGACACTGATCATATCACTGCTTAAGATGGGCAAGCCTCCTAAGATACAGAAACGAGAGTTTCAGCTTAGATCACTCTGCTTAGAAACCCGAGAGAGACCGTGGATACCTACCAAGATAAGGATGCGAAAACAGCCTACAAGTAGGTTGAGTTGTTTACTGAGTGTATTTTTATACTCACCCCTTTCTCCCCTTTTTTTTTCAGGTACCGGTCGAGGTGGGAGGGGGGGTGTTCGAGAGCTGCACTGTCACAGAGGGGTGTCGTTCCGGAGAGTCAGTCCCTTGTCGGTCTTTTAGAGTCCTTTGTCCGTTTTCATATTTAGAATTTTTTGTATTTCATTTTATATTTGCAATTCTTATTTGGTAACATTTGACTTTGATTTTATATTTAATTTTAGTGTCCTTAATTTCCTTTTCTTGTTTAAAATTTTGCGAGATTTTTACCTTCCATTTTATTTTTATTTGTTTTCGATTTCGTTTTTTTAGTCACGATTTGGTCTTTCGAAGCCTCGAAAGTCGGGTTGTGACACTACCACAAAACTTCGTTCTAATTCAAATAGAAAGTTAAAAATTAGGACATACCGTGATGACCTCAAGCACCTCGACCTAACCACAGAAGAAGAGTTAGAGCAAACCATCCTTTCCTCGAATGAGTGAAAGGCCACCAACTTTCTTTCCTTTAACATAAAATAGACGTCTTTGCATTGTTCCATGAGGATATGCTCGTGACCGACCCGAGCATAGTCTCCAACACCTCAACATCGACCCAATCTTCAAGTCGTCCACTTGGTTAGTGAGATTTTGCACATCAAAACCCACGTTTAAGTTAACATTTTTCTTGTTCCAATCTCACATATGCATTCATATATTTGATGCATCTCCAAACCCTAATTAACAAAGCTCAGTTCTTTCTAAGATTTGAAGAGATATGCATGTACAAGTCTATGATAGCTAGCTTCATTATTTAAAGAGAAACCTTACAAGGGTTCTTCACATTTTACAATTGGGATTTACTACACTTACCCATCATTCCTTAAGCTTTATTCTTTCCACCATGAAAGCTATATATATATATATATGAAGTTTGGACGACCAAAGGTATCAAATTGGGACAACAATGGGGGCAGGTGGGACAGTGGGTTGAATAGGATAGCAATCCCAACCATTTTCTTTGGAGTAAGAGAGCTTGAAATGCTTAGGAACCCAACTCTCCTTTCTTGACTCTCTCTCTTTTGCAAGCTCCCTTTGCCTTTCTTCCACTGCCATCTTTGCTTTCTTTGCTTTCTTCCAATCTTTGCTCAATATCCCTTGGCTCACTTCCCCCCACACCTTCGCTGATTCTGTTGCCCTAACACCCTAATACATATTCACGATATCATAACTTCAAGCATCGTCGATATAATATTTATATGAGAATTGATATCTTATCTACTCAGCTATGTTTAAATTGGCTGATGAAATAAATTTGCTTACCTTAGGGTCGAGAACAACAGGAGTTCTTAAGTTGGAAATCACTTCACTTGCATTGTATATAGTTCTAACGTTCCCATTTTGGTACTTCAGTCTAACGGATCTGAGACAACAAAAAAGTTAGCTCAAACAAACGAGTAATAAAACATTATTCGATTATCAAATCAACCGATTTTGGATTGAAGATTTTACCTGTCCCATTGGCCATCAATGTCGCATAAGTTCTTGATGGACAAAGATTGAGAAAAAATCTTGCCATTGATGGATCGGCTGTTTGATTTGCGACCTAAAAAGCTAAGGCCTTTGTAAGAGATTTCAGCTGCGAGGCCACTTTCTTGGCATTGGATCTTCACTTTGCCACTCCATTCAAACGCCTTTGTTGGAATGAACTTGAACACCAAACTTGGACAGTTCATTACATAAGTTTCCCCATGATTTAGAAGCTTTACCTGCCTCTTCCCACATATCTCGGTTTCCACGCTTGTACCTATTTCAAAACGAGAGAAAATAGTAACATCGTTAGGATAATCTTTTCTTTGTTCGAGACAAAATAATAAGCAATGGGCGACATTAAATACGTACCACGAAATTTAGGAGAGAGATTATGACACCATATCATTTCTATGTTATGTTTTTCATCGGTGGCATGAAGGGCAGATACGGGTGGGTAATGCGAAACCTATGTTTCAAACCCAAATTGTTCACCATGCATAGAGACTAAATAGATACAAAACTAAGATAAAAAAAGGACACGAGTAAGAAGGGTACCTGTTCGAGTAGGACATTAAGGGTACCCTTGGAAACATGATGGGTCTCCCCAAGAATAGGGTTGTAAGGGAAAGCACCAAAGATGAGAGGGCGAGTAGTGGAAATGCTCCATCCCACAACAGCTACTAGTCTTTCCATAGCACTTCCCCCACGATTGCACTTCTCCAGCATATCCTCACCCCAACAATACACCGATTCCCCAAAACATTGGAGTTGGGATTTTGGAATGTTGAAGTTTGGTGGAGCCTAACAAAAAAATATATATATCAATATTTAAAATCTTTTTTATGTTCTATTTTGGGCTTTCTCTTATTGTCCATTTTGAGCTAGAATTTGAGCGGAAAGTTTATGGAGCTCCTCAACAGCTTCCCCTTAATCGAGGCTCGACTCCTTTCTTTGGAGCCCTCGAACAAAGTATACCTTTTGTTCGATATTTGAGGATTCTATTATCATGGCTTTAATACCATGTTAGGAATCACAACTCTTCACCATGTTGAGGCTTCCCCAAGAGGCCTCCTCATACCAACCAATGGAGATGTATTCTTTTACTTATAAACCCAGGAATTCCTTAAATTAGTTGGGACTCACTCCCAACCATCCTCAACAAAGAAAACGTGTTTGCTAGAGTGAGGTTTTCACACATTTATAAACAATGGTTCATTCTCTCTCGACGTGAGATCTCACAAACCACCATTTAGAGGTTCACCATTTTCACTAGCCTGCACTATACATAGATGCGTTCTAAAATCTTGAATGCAAGTTTAGAAGGAAAAACCCAAAAAAAAAGGATATTATCAGTTAACTGTAGGCTTAGAGTTGGACGGTTGGCTGGAATACATCAAATATTAAAATGAAAAATAACCTTGTATTTGAGTGAAATGAGATCCAATCCTGGGCGTAGATCTTTGATGATGGTCATAGCATGATGTAGAATATTTGAAACTCTGTCCGCATCTGATTCCTCCTCTAAAGACATTGGCTTCGCAATTACAATTGGGTTGCGTCTGGTTCCAATGCTCCCTTCCGGATCCTATAATTCCTCAACCCCTTAGAATATTACCTTATTCTATAATAAACTTTTTAAATACTAACAACTTAACATTTACAATAAATAATTTTTTAAAAAATCACATTTTAAATTGTTATAAAATTTAAAATTATTAAATTATTACTTTTATGAACTTTAATTTAGTTGTTTTTGACCTTTTTTTTTAATTATATATTTCATTGACGAAATATTCCTAGCATAGTAATTAAAAAAATTTATTCTAAATTTAAAGGTGAACTAGAGTTTCTTAAAAAGAAGAAGAGTAAAAATGTTTATTGTCATGCTTTCTTTCTTGTAACGCTCGTTAAGAGAGGAAGATAATCGGATGATAAACAATAAAAATTTCAAAAAAATTGTTGAGTAAGTGAAGAAGAACTCGGAGCTTCTTCCATTTAATCAACTAGAAAGATAGTAAAAGAGAAAGAAAGGTATGAACAAACACGAAAAATGATGAAGTAAGGATAAAAATGGATTGAAGTACGAAAGAAGAGAGAGCGAGATCACCATTTTTTGAGAAGAAAGTTGCAATGAATGAGTGAAAGAAATGGATGAATGAATGGATGAATTTATAGGGCAAAGGTTAAGAGTTGATAAGAGAGAGTTAAATGGTCAAAATGCATTGAAGACTTGGAGTAAGGACAATTTGGAGACATTAAGATATGAATGCTATCTATGATCTAAACAAACCCTTCTTTGTCTTTTCATCCCATTCTTCTTCTCTCTCTTATTTCATCTCTCTCACCTAACACCCACCCTATTAAATATATACATATATATATATATATCTATCGAGACAGATTTATACCATAATTTTCTAGGTATGTTTATGTGCACCGCTCATTAAATAAAACATCCATTGTTATCTTAAATGTCAATTGTTTGATCTAGAGAGATCCATGAAGCTCCAACCTGAAAAGGTGGGGAATTCTTGTTTAAACATAGAACCGGAGATAAAATGAAGAGAGATTTCTCCCCGTTAGTTAAATAGTGTCTGGGACAAAGATTTTAGTCCTTGTACTCAACCCCGTCCAAGTTTTCATCTCGCCTCACTTTTCTAAATGTATATATTCTCAAGTGTGAAAAATTTGTATTTCTTATGAAATATTATTGGATTTATTAGTGCGTTAAAGTACATTTTTTATTAGAAATTATTTATTAAAAATATTTCAAATGAATTAATTTTTAAATTAATATATTAAAAATGAAAAAAAAAATCATTGCACAATGAACCGGGGGCAAATTCTCTATAAAGAATCTTTGCTCTAATTTCCACGAAAATACATGGAAAATTTCGTTGGGATTTCAATAGGAGATGGAAACAAGGACTGATATAAGAGACAAGAACAGAAACGGAGAAATTTTTGTCCCATCGTTCCTGCTTCGCCTCATTTTTTGGGATTTTGTGTTTGTCTTTAATGGATAATTGTAAATCCAAGTAACATGAACATCTATAGCTTCGATCGTTCCCGAACTATATATATTTATATTGATATAGATAAATAAAATATTTGTTTGGTTTTAGATACATTGAAACCCTATGAGGATGAGGATGAGGATGCATACCATGGTGGGATGGGATGATGAATAAAAGCCAAAACTCCCCATTGATCAAACTTTTATAGTTGGTCAAATATTTATTTAATTTTGTCATGGTGGTATAAAGTATATAAAACATAATTAAAAGATAGAAAAAGTTCCTATGTTGAATCAATAATAAAAGGTCTGACTTTTGGTAACAATTATAAATTACCATATTATCATCCTATGGACACGATAACACTTGACCAAATGTCACCATCTATCCAAATGTCGCTATTAAATTACAATATGATTCTCATCGATAGAGGGACAGAAGATGGTCATCTCAAGACACAACATGACTCACATGCAACGGTGGGAGGACGTGGAAAAATAATCTGATTGGGAGTTAGGTATGTTAAAAATTGATTCTTCGAATTGTAAGGGGTGTTCAGCTCTACTAAAAAACTCAATTAAATATTTTTTTGTTTTGCTTAATACTTTGGCATTCAACCTATGATTAACCTTTTGGCTTGTTTTCGAAAGAATTGTAATGAAACTTAGCAATTTTCCAAAAAAAAGTTTCTTTTGACTTATCATTTTGTTGTTATCATCAACAAAGACTGCATTACAATTGGGATAGTTTTGATCACGAAAGTCCAGAAGTGGGGGCAAGAACTTGTTCTTGTTCTTGTTCTTGTTCTGTGAAGCATTCTTCCACCGTTTCATGCTTATTTGGGTAGTAGCAATGAGATTCCTCAATATTGTTCCAATAACCGCTAGGATTTTCATAAGAATGTGTCATTCTCTTAATTAGAAACAAAAAGAAATATCGAACATTCAAATGGTTGAAACTGAAACTATTTTTGAAGCAAACATAAAAGCAACAATTGGAATGGAGAGTAAATAAAAAATGAGATTCCTCATTTCTTTCTCTCATTCAAACCCTACCTGAGAATCAAGTTATTTTGCACAATAAATGCAATCTAATTATTTAAATTGAAACTATATATTTCAAAATAGTTTTTACTTTATTTTGTCTCAATCCGGGGTCCAAACGAGTCACACATTTCCTCCTTTGTTTGTTGTGGGTCCCACCTCAACTAGCGGGTGTTCACCATTTTAAACAGCTACATGTAGTATTTACTCGTATGACATTCCAAAGTCCAACTCGTTTAGATACGATTACAAATAATTCAATCAAAGTAATATGAGTTAGACCCTATACGACTCCAAATAGAAAAACTTTAGTTTCTACTCTATATGCCAGCTTCAAAATGGCCTCTACTACATATCAAAACAGGTGCAAAATCGCAGGTGATTGCATTCAAGGATGTATGTCAAAAGCCACAATGCCATTTTTACATCCCTAATGCTCCTTGAAATATAATGTATGCAACAAAGCCAACAGAGAATGAGGCATATCTGTAAAGGGATAAGAAAACTCATTATGCAAAATCTAACTGTAATACTAAACAAATTAGTAATCAAAACTTTAAGTGGAAGAAATCAGCAGCCTCCCCCCTTGTTCTGAGTTGATCATCTTTACACCCACATACATATTTCAGACAAATTACATCTGACATCCTATTTAGCTTAGCTTATTCCAACACATACAAAGAATATTACATCCCCATAAACTTTTACCTTTTCTTCTGAATTATTAACCAAAACCCAACTCATCGTTGGTATCCCATGGCTACTACAGGTATTCTAACCTTGTGCCCTCGACTTCCCTTCAATAGAACCTCGCCAAAACTATAGGTTCCGGTCAGTGATCGAGATGTTAGAGTTACTGAGAATTTTCTCGATGAACCGGATCGTAACGTCATTGCTGGAGGACTTGTTTCTATGGCAACAGCAGGGTCCATTCTTGCAGTAATTGTATAGGTTTCTTCCTCAGCAACATTTGTTACTGTGCGAGTAACAGTCTTAGTTCCCACAAGATGGGCGATGGTAATTGATGGGGTGTTGAGGTTCCAGGGATGGCCCATGGTGAAGTTGCAAGGTGAGTTTGTGTAGTTGTGTATCTCGTGAACATTGATACCCGCCGTCGTGCACAAAAATCCCAAGTAATCTTCATAACCTGAGAATAAACAAGATTCGATATGAGCTGAGCCATTGCATACAGACTCGTAAAACTACTCAAGTACAGTAAATAATTCGACATGGAAACTACTTTTAAGTGCCATCAGCAGAAAAATTCAGAGGAAAAGACATGAAACTTTTTACTCTCATATGGAACAGTTCATTCTCATCATGCTCATTGTTCTTTTGCCTCATTTAGATCTCAAGAGAGGATAACCCATGAACCAATAATTAGATTATCCGAAGAGAGGATGGATTAAGTTGTCTCCTTTTAGTTCCTTTTTTTTTTCCCCTTTTTGGATGAATTGAGTCTCCTTTTAGTGGCTTTGATCCGGTAGAGATCTGTGCTCAAAGTTAACCAACATGATTGATATGATAAGATAAGCAGCAAATGTATGATTCAAACATCAAATTTAGATAGGGGAAGCATAATGAACCTGCATCAAATATGAGTCCCGGATCCAGTGCAGCTCTTGGGTTAACATGACCACTCCCATAATCAAAAGGTGTTGCAGATACCAGTTTCATGGCTTCTGTTTCAGAAAACTGTTGTGCTTTAAGAGGTCTTCCTGCTCTGTCCATTGTTGTTGATGTTGTCATCAAAGCCGATTTGATGGCTGCAGGACTCCAGTTAGGATGCTTCTGTTTTACAAGAGCTGATATACCAGCTATATGCGGTGCTGCCATGCTGGTTCCAGAAATCATAGCGAATCCCTCTCCTGGAAGAATTAAACTGTTAGTATAAAGTATTTCATTTCAAAAATCAAAACAAGAACTGACAAAACTGAAGTTTGGCGCTCCTATAATACTGGAGAAGATGAGTAAGAATTAAAACAGTTTCTACTCTTTTCCCAGTTTTTATTTATTTAGTTTTGAAGAGATACTTTTCACGTGGTTTTGAACTTTGATATAAGCATGGTGGTTACAATATAAAGGAACATTAATAGTGAGATAAATGGATTTGATAATACTAACCAACATAGTTCGGCTCGTCGGTTCCATTTGGAGACCAAGCAGCCCAAATCAAAGAACCAGGAGCTAGAATATCTGGTTTGAGAAGGTCTGCATCTTGAAAGCTAAAATCTCTAATATTGGGCCCACGAGCAGAAAACAATGCTACCTCAGGAGCTGATTTGTATAATAAAGGCATCAAACCATCCCCAATGCTACCCACAGCATCAAAGCTCTTGACCCGACCGGTCCAGTCTCTGGGCGTAGAGGTGTTGTAGTAGTCTATAAGATCCTGAAAGTAAATTCCAGAGTGCGAAATCACCAAATAGTAAGTGGACAATGGTAGAGAAGAAACAAGAAAGCATAAGGAAAAATCCAAATTCAAGAGTAGCTCCAGTGTTCTATACTATGGATATTATGATGTGCAGGCCAAATCAAAGTATTTTCGAAGAGCAAGATACATTAAAAATTACCATCGACTTGCTGACATCAGTTATAAGAATCCCAGGAATGCCAACAGGAACAGGGTCAAATTTAGATCCAGGAGAGATGTTTTCAACAGCAAGAACAAAGCCAGCTGCCCCAAGGGCTCTTGCTGTTTGAGAAACCTTCTTGATTGAAGCGGTACCAACAACAAAACTGAACGAATATCCACAAAGAAGAACTTTTCCTTCAACCAAACGTTTGTTTAGAACATCAGGCCTTTGGCAGTCTGAAGGGCTGTACTTCGATACTGAAGAATCTAACAGAACGTCATTAGCTGCGACCAATGTGTATGTCCGATTTAAATGTGTAGCAGCTGCACAAAGCAACGAATTTTTGTCATTTCAAAACATTTCCAACAGAATTTATCAGTGATTGCACATGAATGAACAATACCACCATTTGTCAATTGAAGGGTCGAGAATAGTGGTAAGAAAACTTTTGGATTCAACCAAGAAACATGAACTTAAAATTTAATGAGGACATCTATATGAAAGATATTGAACATCCTAAAAATCTCTTAAATACTAAATATTTTTAGGTTAAGCAACAGTGCTAGGTTTAAATTAACTGAACAAAGAAGCAAAATAAGTTTTGGGGTGTTAATGAAATAGTATCATCATTAATCTGTCACACAAAGACTCTCCCTGATCATAATTTCAATAAAGCAACAAATTAATGTCAAAACCGTGAGTATGAGCTCCCAATCTTGAAAAAATTAGCATATATGAAACAACTACGATTCTTTTGAAAGCTGCAATACCGTAGCAGTAGGTCAAGTTGGTGAAACTTACGTGATAAACCAAGCCCAGCCAAAATTTTTCCATTACCAAGTGTCAGATGGTTCTTGTATCTTCTGTCGTCAATTGCAGCTGCCACAGTTGCTATCCATGGACTATACGACACCAAAGTTTTAGGAAATGGACCTCCATTTCCAGCAGCCTGTGCGACAAATACACCAGCCTTCACAGCTGAAAGAAGGGTCGCATCGAAAGGGTTTAAATATGTGATCTTGGTAGTTGCAGGAGGACTATTTGGCCCCACCGAAAGACTGAGAATATCGACCCCATCATGTACAGCCTGTTCACATGAGTTTATTGTTTTAAATCATCCGAACAAAACTTTACCATTACGGGACATTATCTCAAATCACATTAATAGAAAAAAAAGAATTTCTTTATTAATAAAGACAGTTGGGGAAGGGGATTGAACCTAAAGTTCATTACATAAACAATTTTCTTTATCAGCTATGCTATCCTAAGGAACAAACAAAGAAAGAAGGAATGTGACTACAGGAAAAAAAAATGTTCACATATTTTAGCAATACTGATGTGAATAGTACAGATATTCATGTACCAAGCTGTTCATTTCCTGAGAAAGGTGCATGGACAGTGAAATAAGGAGAAATATAAAACAGTTTTTTAATAAGCAACAAGTTGACTCCCGGAACACCAAATAAGAAAGCTGCGATTAAAGGTTTAATCTCTTAATTTTATACAGTATCTAAATTTTCAGAAGTAGTTGGATGTACACACCTGATCAATAGCTGCAACTACATCAGCAACAAATCCCCCAAAAATCCTGTAGAGAGCTTTATATACAGCAATTCTATGCATAAAAAATTCAAGTGAAACATTTAGAAGGAGAACGATACAGCTACTTTAAATTGAGCCATTTCTATCTCCCTCACCTAGCACGGGGTGCCATCCCACTTGCTTTACCAAATTCATAGCCATGCATTCTCACAGGGATTCCATTATTTCCAGCAGCAATTGCTGCTGTATGGCTGGTACAGTAAAACATAAAGTGAATAAAAATATACATCATTCAAGTCCATAATAATATGAACAAGACAGATCTCAACTCATTTCTTGTGTAAGAGGAGCATCTTTGCAACAGAGCAAAAAAAAAGGGGGAAATGATTAAAAATAAACATTTTAAATAATGCGTCCACGCCAATTCCAAAAATTTCTAGTAGAGTGTTTAGCGCAGGTGAGGCTTTACGAGTATTACTAAATCTTCAAAGCACGTCACTAATCTTTACTTCAAAGTATTCTCGATAATCAAATATCAAAATATCTCGTAAGATGAAACACAGTTTAAGATATAATCATGATAAATAAATTCACAACAAAAATAACTTTTAAAAAAATAAAGAAGGGCCAACCTTCCATGTCCGTCACCATCCAAAGGAGATTCAAAATGAATTGCTGGATTAAATGCCCCAGCTGCTTTAGCAGCTTCTGCAAAATGTTGGGCTCCAACAATTTTTCCATTACAAAATTCCTTCTTAGTGTCAGGGTCTACTTCACATTTCCCTTTATACTTCAAACACGGCCCAAAAGGTTCGGTATTATATGTAGCAAAACTTGGATGATGTGGATAAATCCCGGAGTCCACAAATCCAATCACAATGTCCTCTCCAGCCCTGTCAAAGCCACCGCCGGTTGGCCATACGCCAGTTGGAAGGCCCAAAAACTCTGGCGTGTGTGTTGTTAGTTTTCTAACCTTCCAGTCCATCTCAACAGATTTTACAATTGGTGTATGTCTTAGAGTCTCTGCCTACAAATGGAAGGGTTAATTGCATGCAAGAAAAATACTTCCATTTTATGAGAAAAGACCAATTATTGCAACAAATGAAAACGTAAGAAGATTTCTCAAGTCTAACTAACCTGTTCAGGCGTGATGTCAACAGCAAATCCATTGATGAGATGCTTGTAACTATAGAGCTTCTTGAAGGATCCTCTCTCAAACAACATCCCGAGAAGCATGTCGTGTTTACTTTCGAGGTGACGAGCATAGGATGTCACAATTTCACTGCAAGAAACTTCCAAACGTGAGATGCATAATATTCAACAACATCAAGCTGGTTAAATCTTTCAGAACAACAAAACTCCTTCAGAACTAAAAGGAAACAATTATTGATTTCAAGGATCAAAAGTTTTCATAAGACACAAAGGAAATCCTATTCCAAGAGCACCATTTGTATAGAATGAACATTAAATCATTATTGATCCTAATAATCAAGATAAGTGTTCACATTTTCCAGTGATATAACCCTTAATGTACAATGATGGAGTAAATATGGAATCCTGAAGATTACTTCAATATCGATTATCAACAATAATATTTGAAAATCAAGTAGTGTGTATGTATGTATTTTGTTATCCATTAAAAAAAAGATGTACATTATTAAATATGAAGAGTGGAGAATGTTTAAATGCATAGTAAAGTCCAGTTAGAAAAATAAAAAACTAATTGGGTCAAATTCTCGCTAAACCAAATATCCTAATTTTATTAAATACTTCACGTGTAATACATCTATACACGTAATAGCCTTCTTCAACTTAAAGGGGATCACAAAGACCAGACAAGTCAAAACAAGGGGGGCCAAAGTTTGACAGCTCCCAAAATAATAAACTGAAATCCCTGTTGGAAAATGACGTTTCACAATACAAGAACCCACATGGAAAAGTCACAAAAAGGATAGAAAAAGCTCGAAAATTGCGTCAATTATTTAATGGTAGTAATGATTTTATTGCTGGAAAGCATTAGATGATAAACTTCAACCATGATTATGAACTTCAGTCATGAACATGACAAAGACAAAACATACACAACCACTAACAAATACAGAATTGAATTGTTGAAACCTGGTAGGGTCGATCTTTTCATTAGATTCCATTGCTGTGGCTTCAAACCCATCGAGATCACCTTTGTAACTCACAATAGGTTCTCCTTCAATGGTGACAATGTAAATTTCTGCCTTCCCAACAACAAGAAGCACCAGAAACACAAGAACAGTGCACTGGAAATTCACCACCATTGTCTCCAGTGTCAAGAAGGTAACTTCAGAAATCCACCAGATCTGGATAAAAAAAAACCTTCAAAATCAACCGTCGAAACAAGAACTTTAAAATGACAAAAAAAAAAAAAAAAGGAGAGAGAATAAAAGAATACTAACAAACACCAAATATCTTTTTCATGGAAAAAAACAAATCAACCGAAAGAAAATAGTAATTCTAAACTTCAAGAAAAAGCAAGTGCGAGAAATTTCAAAAGAACCACTCACTGAGCAACCAAATTAAATCACAACTTTTGCTCACCAAAGATAAATAAAACACTCCAAGTAGTCAAAGTAACAAGTAGAAGGATGCTGAAGAAGAATTAGAATAATACACAGAGAACCCAACCTTCAAAAACCAGAAACAGAGCTCAGAGAAAGACTTCAAACATCAATGGTAACCAATTACCAAACCAATAAGAATCAGAAAAGGAAAATCCAAAAAGAGATCAAAACGAAACAGAAGTTACAGAACACTGATTTCTGAGCTACTTCTGACAGTAAAATCAGAAATTCTAAATGCCGATGGAGTCCATCAAAGCAAACCCAATCTAGGAAACACAGCAATAAATAAACAAATTGCAAGCAACCGAAACGAAGTTCATACAATTCGGGGAAAGGTCATTAAAGAAGAAAAAAGGAAGAAGATAAAAGTGAAGTAGAAGCATACAGTGGAATGCGATCGGGAAAAGGAAGGGGAGATTCACATAGAGAGCAAAATTGGGACGGGATCAGCAATGAGGGATTGGAAATGGAGGTTGATTGAGAGATGGAGATAGAAAGTGAGAGAAAAAGGGATGAAGGTAGAGCTAGGGTTTTGGTGAGTGAAGGAAGAAGAGAAGTGAAGCGCAGGTAGGTAGCTACCAGAGAGGAAGAGGAGGAGGAGGAGGAGGAGGAGGAGGAGGGGAGAGGAGGATCATGAAGAGAGTCACAGAATACAAAACCTTTGGACCGATTGGTCAATTAATGCCAAATTTTCTTTTCTTTTTCTTACCTCTCCACATTTTCTGAAGAAATACAGAGAGAGATTGGCGCCAAAAGTGTCCGACAATTGTGATGAAATTACGGAATTGTCCTTCAAGATTGTGGTCCTACTTGTCAAGCCTCACTCCATTGCATATAACACATGCACGGGCCACCGGGCATGCACCATCATACATCATTCAATTTTCCAGCTCCAACGATCAGGTCACTTACTTGTTTGTCATTTTGTAGCTGCTTTGGAACTATCCTTCAAACGTTTAACTTCATTTAAACCAACTCATATCACATTCTTTAGGACATACGGCTAATCCAATTGAATACTCCTAATTTTATCCCATAAATATTTACTTTGAGTAAAAATGAGTCTCACTAACCTCAAATAGTCCGCCCAATAAAGTCAAAAATGGCTTCGGGAGGGTCGAAAACTTAGAAAACGATATAAAAAAGGTATCGAGTTGCCAAGTCGAGCCGACACTGAGTTGCTAGTCGAGCCGAGATGAGCCACCAATTGAGCTTAAATGAGTCACGACTAGAAGCAGGACACATGTGTGGCACATGTAGTGCTGAGGAGTGCGGGTCATCACTCGAGTCGAGGTGTGGACTCCGGGTCGGGTCGTTGGGTCGCAAGTTGCATTTGAGGACGGAAAAGGTTTGAGTGTGCTTGATACGGATCATGAACTATTGGGTTGTGGGCTGTTGGGTTGGGCTAAAGCTGCGTGTTTAAGTAACGAGCCATCAAGGTCATCGAGAGAGGTGATCAAGGTCACCACATGAGGTGAGCCTAAAAACGAGTTATACGAGTCTGATTTGAGGCAGATCATGAGCCGGTGATCTGAAAAGAAAATTAATTTATAAAATTAAAATACAATATATACATATATTTCTTACCTCCCATGAATAAATATTTATAATTTAAAATCTCTGTAATTTTAAGATGTTTAAATTTAGTTGAGCATAAGCTCTCATGGCTTTGCTCTGGGCTTTCCAAAAGGCCTCATACCAAAGAGTTAGTATTCCTCACTTATAAACTCATGATCATTCTCTAAATTAGCCGATGTGGAACTTTCATCATCCAACATATCTTATTACTTTATTATGGATTATTTAAAATATATATATATAGGAATCAAAGAGCTATTTTAACATTATTCTCCATCACTATTCTCCCTCGAATTTGATTAATTAGGTTAAAGAAAATGAGACAGACTTATTAAATAGAACGTTCAAAGATAACTTTTATCTCTTGAATTTCAAGCCAGCATCTAAATCCAAACTGAGCATATCCAAAAAAGAAACGGGTAGGCTAGGATACAAGTCGATGTACTTTTTCTGATTTTTTTTTTTTTTTTTTTTTTTGGTACAATACAAAAACATTCTAATTATTTAAATGGTAAATATAATTTTTTTTTTTATATATTTTTATACACTAAAAAGTTAAATGGGTAATAAATTAATTATGATAAACCAATGATGAGTATTTTTTTTTTTTTTTTTCTTCTATTGCAAATACTTGGACGTTAATGGCAGTCAAAAAGTTAGGGGGAAAAAAAGGAAAAGAGAATGAGAATAAAAAATAACAGTAAAAAAGTAAGAGTAAATATGACTAGTTTGAACAGAATGTTATAAAGAGGAAAAGGCCAAGGGTAATTTGGACCATTTCTCCCTCATAAATCAAATTACTAAATTGACCTTAGGTCCTCCATATAAATTTATTCAAAATAAAAAATGTTTAATCCTATCATTTATTACTGAGTTACTTGAAGATACATTTGACTTTCAATTATTTTAATTCTCTTATTTTATTTAGGTAATAATTGATATTTGAAAAGATATCTAATTTTTTTTTTATAAAATTTTTGAAAGATACAAAATAATAATAATAATAATAAATAAATAAATTTTTAAATAGTTTATTTATATATATAATTTATATTGTATCCAATCCCGATATACTCTCACGTGGATTGTTGCATTCATTGCCTTGAATTTTGCAATAATAGGGATATTGAAAGGGAAAGGGAAAAAAAAAATTATATTACTTCTTTCTATTTCTATTTTTATTTTCTTAAAAATTTTAGCTTTAATAATAAATCTGTTCTCAATTAAAAAAAAAAAAAATTAAACCGTTACTTCTAAAAAAATATACATAATTCTAGACGGAGACTAAATAATTTTTTAACGTTTTTTAAATAGTTTAATAAAATTTTGTCGTCAAATTATAGTATAAAAAATTTCTACGACATGAAGTTCTAAAAATCGTCTTGTTCGCATCATTGATCGACAAGGTGTCCTCATCGATTTTGGCTCCCATTTTGTTCACGACAAAGCTGCATTTAGCGATAGTTTATTTTTTGACCACTTACTCAACGTCACAACTCTAATGTGTTGTGTTTCTATTTGTAGTTGGTTTATGAACGTTATGTGACACTTGATCACTATTGATAAGATAAGGAATCACTATAAGGGGAGTAAGATTCGGATTACCTTGTCAATCGAATATCTCAAGACAAGAACATTGTTTGAGATTTGAATCACTTCCTAAGCAATATTGATCATGTCTAGCTTGAATGATTCTTGTTGATCAAATATCTCAAAGCAAGAGCACTTGCTTGAGATTCAAATCACTCCACAAGCAAGATTGATCATGTCGAGCTTGAATGATTCTACATGTAACCTAAACTATATAGAATTGCAAAGAAACTTAGCCATTGGCTAAAGAAAAGCACAAATACTTCTTTACTATATTTTCCAAGTCTACCTACAAATACAACATACATGGCTTTATATAGCTTCAAAACAAATACAACATACATGACTTTATATAGTTTCAAAATGAAACTATTAAAGGTATTTCAAGAGTTGTAACATTCATACTTAATGACTGTAATTAATTATTATGTAATTGTAACCTAAAGTAAATAAAAAGTATTAAAATACATTAATGAAATACAATAACTCTAAATTACTCTAAAATGTAATCCACTCAAAATTTATAACGTGAAACTTAATCTTCTTCAATGTGCCATGAATTGAAATATCTTTTGATAATTTCAACAATATTTTCTTCATATTTTCATTAAAGTATATTGTATGATTGATGTCTCTTGGTTCATATCAACTATTATGTTCGTCGTCTATCACTCATATTTCCCATCTCTTTTCACTGATATATGGATGTTATGTGACACTGATATATGCTACAAAGTTACTATACAATTGAACCAATTTTTTACCTTCTAATCTCTCATTGGGATCAGAGTTTTGATTTTGGTCACAAATAGATGGTTCATGGTTTTTAAATTGATCACAGATTTATAAGCTAGATGGTCAGTGTCTCTATGTGGCAATTACGATCAAGCTTGATGATCATAATTTAGGGCATATCCTGAGTCAGTGTTCCACTTCGTAAAAACAAATTGGTTTGTTGATTTACGTTCTCATACTTTGTGTGTTTATGCATATCTAACTCGATCAGCGATTACTTACATACTCACCATTTCCAAACCATTTTTCAGGCAATGACGTGATGGGGTGTGATGAAAAGGAATCGTTTTCGATACGTGAACCATTTAATTTTTTTTTTTTTTTTTTGAAGGGTCAATTATCAGAAAAATAAATAAAATAATTGCAATAATGTGCTTTGGATTCCGACCGCGTGGAGCATTATGGCCATAGAAATTAAATAAACGACAATGAGACAGTATTATGGCTCTATATTTCATTGTCCTTTTTGTTTTCCTTTCGAGGCTAAATTTGTAATTTCTCTCTCCCATATTTTTGTTACTTCTCACTTGATTTCAAGCTTTAATCATATTTTTAATGGTTAAATTATTATTTTTCTATTTTTTAATTATGTTTTTTAAAATTGAAAATTTTTACTTTAAAATTTAATTCAAAAAATATTGTGGGAGTTTTTTTTTTTTTTTTTTTTTTTTTTTTTTT
>NW_019272033.1:922584-925475 GCF_002738345.1 Cucurbita maxima | reverse complement strand
TTTTTTTTTTTTTTTTTTTTTTTTTTTTTTGTTAAAATAAAATGAAAATTGACTCCTAAATTAATGTGCAAAATATTTATTGACGTAACAATGTACTAATAAATTGGGTAAATTATTTTAATGGTAAAATAATAATAATAATTTCCATAAATTTATTTCAAAAGGACAAATAAAGTGTATTTTTTATAAAATTTATGGAAAATGTAAAAATTAAATTTAAATATTGCTATAATTAAAAAAAATCAAAATACAAACATGAAGATGATAGTTTAACCAAAATATTAATAAAATTGAAACATATCACATGCCTACACTGTAAAGATAAAATTATATTTCTTTTGATTCCTTTGTTTTTTTAAATACGAATATAATACAAATTAATTTAATATTTATTTATTTTTACTGAAATTAGATAAAAAAAAACAAATTTAAAGTTTATTGAGAAATGTGTAAAATTAGTTGCGATCTGTGAACAGTTTAATTTGGATGAAATTATTAGAATAAGAGTAAATAATGGGTCTCTGTCCGTACAATCCTTCGCCAATCACGGGATCACCGCCTGTGACTTTATCATTGCTTTCCGATTCCCTTATTTTATTTCTAATTATAAATTTCACTCTAAAATTTTAACTCAATTTAAATATCAAACTTTATCCATTATTATTATTATTTTTTTTTTTTGTTATTTATCTCCGTTAAATTTTTTTTTACTAAAAAAAATATATATTAGAGCCCTACATAATCATTTAACACAATCTATAGCTAGCGAGTGACATGATGGAGTGCATCTGTGAGAGGGTAGTGCGACATACATGGACATGCAATGTTGTCGCTGTTAGATGAAAGTGTCCCACATTGGTTAATTTAGGGAATGATCATGAGTATATAATCTAAGAATACATTCTCCATTGGTATGAAGCCTTTTGGGAAAGTCCAAAGTAAAGCCATGAGAGCTTATGCTCAAAGTGGATATCATACCATTGTAGAGAGTCGTATTCGTCTAACTGGGCGTTGGTGGTGGTGTGTGCAAAAAAAGTTTTTTTTTTTTATTGGATCAATTCAATTTGGATTAAACCTAAATTTTGTTTCATAAACTCGAAAATCACGGAACCAATTCAATTCCAAAAAAGATAACATAACCTAATCCAAATCCAAATCCAAAGTGTTGTGTAACTCAACCCAGTTTTTATGATTCGGGTTGAGTTGGTTGAATTCTCGAGTTCGATTAACATCCCTATTAGGATTTGATGCATAGTACTTTGCACACAGGCCAAACACATACTTATAAATTCAGTCAGACTTGTTAACATACCCTCTAAATCTAACTATAGATAATTGCATGCTCACGTACTAAAACGGACTAAAAAAAAATACAAATAATACTGTAGTGTCTCGTAAATCATGTAAAAAAACGTGAACCCATTAAAGACAAGTTACTCTCGGGTTCCTCCAAAATTAGAAAAACCAAATAATAATAATAATAAATAAATAAAAAGCATTATTTGTGATGTGAATTATCCAATTTGTCCCATCTTAAATGGGAGCACATGCTTATACCTCCAAAACCCTTCTCCTCACCTTTCATTTTCCAACCCCATATTTATAGAATATGTCACCATCTTCAATATTTTTTATTTTTTACCATCATTTTTAAATTCAACTAATACATTACATTTTTAACACATTAATTATGCTAATTTTATTATCTTTCAAAAAAAAAAATACTTGGTTTTGATTATTCCTCTTAATTTTAAATAAATAATAATTAAAAAAAAACTAAAACTAATAAGAAAGTCAATTCAAAATGATTTAAAAACATGATAATACATAATTAAATTGATGAAATCCAAATAAAAAATAATGTATTTACTATTGGACCAACTTCATTAGAACTAATTGATTATTAGTAATACAATTATGAATAAGAAAGTACCATTATTAGGTATAAGAATTCAAAGTCTTAATAATTCTAAAAAAAAAAAAAATAGATAAAAGGAAAAGGACTTCTCCTTTACCTTTTACTTTGTGTAATGTGACAAAAAAGGCAACGGTGTTAGGAGTAAAGTTTCGATCTCGGGATCTGTGGATTATGGGCCGATCACACTTTCGATGAATAAGCTATATGTAGATAAGTATTACCCATCCAGTTTTGTCTCGACTAAAAGTTGAGACCAAGATCTGATTGCATTTTTTGACCTAGTAATGGAGTGACTCATGGGCTATTTCTTAAAATACTCCAGCACCGTATAATTAAAAATCAGTCACTTAGAAGCATGACATAATATACATCAAGCCATCATCTGCAACATGATCACTTACCACAAATAATCTAATGGGATTCGAATTCTTCCATCAACTCTCTCAGCATATTGAATCAACTTATAATCAAAGAAAACCCAATTGAATCACGTTAAAATAGGATGAAAACTATCCTTTGATGAACTATGCCTAAATTGGGTCAAAAGCATTCTAATAGGTGTTTTAGCTTTCAATTTTTTTGGTGGAGTTTACACAGATTGGAGAAATCTTTTAGATCAAAGTTGATGATACGAGCCATCAAAATAGATTTCACAATCCAACTTAACTTAACCCTCTATTTTTCAATTGTTCGGTTGTTTTTTTTTTAATTATTTAATAAATTTCTATTTTCATAATATATGTTGTTATATTAATAACTAAAATCTCATAAATATCAAATATTCACAAGTCACAAGCAATCACTAACCATCGTTCCAAACGGCAAATATTCTTAATCTTCGTAAATATGTTAAAAGTACGATTTGAGTTGTAATATCGCTCAAACTCAAAATCATGTCCTTCACAAATCACAACTACACTAAAAAAAAAAAAAAAAAAAAAAAAAAAAAAAAAAAAAAAAAAAAAAAAAAAAA
>NW_019272033.1:900575-922428 GCF_002738345.1 Cucurbita maxima | reverse complement strand
AAAAAAAAAAAAAAAAAAAAAAAAAAAAAAAAAAAAAAAAAAAAAAAAAAAAAAAAAAAAAAAATCCATTAAAATAGCAAAATTATATAATAAATTACAAAATGGAAAGAGCTTAGGGCCCAATCACTGTTTTTAATTTTTTTTTTTTTTTTAAAAAAAGACCCATATAATATTTGTGGGTTCCTACAAATTTTTCAAAAGCCATTTTTCAAAATTCATCCATGGTGATGTGATGGAAAAAGTTGGTAAAAGATTACAATTTTAGTGTTTTATGAGCGTTTTGAACGAGTCAAAAGCTTGTAAAGTAAATAAAAGAAAAGGCGTATCAGGTAATTTTTCCTTTCATTAAACAGTTAAATTACTGTCGAAAATGTTGTGAATGAGAATCATATGCTCCCCACATTAGTAATGATATGATATTATTTAATTTGGATATACATTCTCGTAATTTTGTTTTTTTGTTTCATTGAAAAAATTTCGTATAAATAAAGACAATTGTGTCGTGAATCGAATATGAAATTTTGATTTCATTCCTCTTATTTATATATATATATATATATATATATTTATTTGTCTCCTCTTTTCTAAGCGAACTCTTCTTCTTTATGAGATATCACTTATTTGATGTCTAGATCAACTCTTTTGTCCACTTTTTGGGAGCACAGGTGGTCGATTCAATAAAACTCAATCACATATCACATTGTGAAATAATTTGGTATTGACTACTTTATCGTGCCTTTAATCCAATTTGTCCTTCGAGCTACACTTGTTGTAGCTCGACATTTAAGATTGAGGGAAGACCAAAAAATTTTGAAACTTTTGGTGAGTTTTGAACGAAAGGAGATTTACTTTATAAATTGGATATAAAGTCCGATTGAGAATCATAAATTTCCCATAATTTATCCTTTTTATAAGAGTAGTACCATAAGGATTATCATCACGTGCTAATTTCAAAAAAATAATGGTTACTTATTAAATATTTTTTAACATACTTGAACATGCATGTATTACTCTTACTTTTTAGGTAAAAATAAGACATCCTTGTCTGGATGTACGAATGACAGCGTCGTGGTGACAACAATGGAACCGAAGTTAGGGTAAATATATTGTTCTTCTGGCCCTTAAGGTATGATTCCGTAAATTTTTAATATTTTTTTTTTTCACATAATAGACATGTCATGCATGTAGTAATGACCATATTTTTAATTGACCTTATTTTTAATTTTTTTTTTCTTGAAGGTACGAATTTGTTACAAGCAAATGATTTAAAAAACTTAAAAACATGTCACGATTTTTAACCGTGTTCTTATTGCACATGCATCAACGATAGATTGAAGTACATAGACTCAATGACTTGACAAATCATGAATGGATAGCTCACATATAATACTTTTCCGAGCTCAGCTTAGTAGATAATGCACCAGTGATGAGCTCAAATGTTGATGGTTCGATCTCCCACTCCATGATAGTCGAACTAAAAGAAATGGGCTTTAAATTAATATATCTCAAACAACATTTTAAAAAATTGTTTTGCTTTTCACTCATATCATGAACTTGTTATCATTCTCACCCTGCAAACATCACTAAAAACAATCACAGCTTGTTTTCAACCACAAAGTTTTGAAGCCATCTTGCAAGAACTTTCAAAGTTTCTGCATCAAACTTTCACATCCAATTCCAATTATTCTACTAAGCTTAATGCCTTCTCCGTACAAGAAGAGCGTATTCATGTCGCTGCGACCATGGTTTAGATATTAACTCGACGACATGTTCAAAGCAGTAGCAGTAGCAGTAGCAGGAGTAGGAGTAGTAGTAGTAATAATACATAAACTCGATTTTATTATGCCACTAAAAAAATATAATTACAAAATGTATATACAGATAAAAGTAGAAAAAAAATAGAACTGGCTTACATCTCAGATAAGAGGTTGCTGATTTTCCGAAGCTCCTTCAGAGCTGCCATGGCTGTTACTTGCCCTTTCCCAACTAAAGGATTCTTCGACAAATTCTCCAACGGTCCTACCTGACCGCATTCTTGCTGAAACACGGTTTCGATAACCTGTCAACCAACCAGATTGTCACAAATTGTAAGAATGGAATGATATCTCTCAACCAGAATTTCCATAACCTCTTGAGAGTTTTGGGAATATTACCTGTATGTGATCGAGCATAGATTGACCGAGATTCTTGAGAGTCCCCATTACGTGTTGATCGACACCGTCTCCTTTGATGCTAACAGAAGTACTACAAGCACCATCAGCTTTTATCGGATTACTCTCAGCTGCTGTCGATTTGGAAGCCTCACAGTCAGCTTTCCCCTCAGCAGCAGCATTTCTGCCAAACTTCCAAAACCATGGAAATTTTCCTATTAGTTTTCTATCCTTTGTCCCTACTGCTGCATTGGCCTCAGAATCATTGGTGCACCCAGGTTTTTCAGGGATGATCTCGAGCTGACCAGGATATGGAAGAGGGGGGCCGTCCACGACAGACCGAGACTGATCGTCATTTTCATCCGAGGACAAATTCGACGCGACGCTGCTTCGGCTCGAGTCATTTATGTCATGCTCGGTGTCATTGACTCCACCGAAGGAACTTGTTGGGTCTGAGAATATTGAAGAGTTTTCTTCACTGCCACATCTCTTGTCTTCAGCATTTTCCATGTACTTCTCGCAGCCATCTTGTCCATCCACCTCGCCTTCGACCGAGAGATCATCCTTGCTGTCAAGGACTTCATCATTCCCACATTTTTCAATGTCTTCCTCTGCACCTAGTTCACGCGACAAATCTTCCAGTAACCTTCGCCTAACAGAGGATTTCGTGTTCTTCCTCCCACCAGCCAGCTTCGCTGGAGATGGGTCAGATTCCGTCCGATACAGGGACCTCACTTTCTCTGACCATCCTTTCTTTTGGGCTACATTCTGATTTCTTGAGCCATTTTGTTTAGCTTCTTGTTCCTTTCTCCACTTTTCCTCCCAGTAACTCTCAGGAACGTGATTTAACGGAGTTTTTGGTGACACGGAACCAGATGAATGGCCATTACCTCGAGCAACCATAGACTTACTGTGATGGTGATAAGCTCCAGACAAGAGGGGTGTAGATGAGATATTAGACTGCCTTGCTAAAGTCTGCAAAGATTTTGCCTTCTCTATTAGTTTTTTCAAATCCACATTCTTGGGGAAGTTCAACAATCTCTGGAGACATAAAGTTGCATTTTCTGTGGCAAGTAAAGATGATCGCAGATAAAGTAACATAGAAACAGCTATAGCAGCAATAAATGCACCACGAGATGAACTCAGGAAGCCGAAGCTCGAGCTCGTCTCAGGTTCATCACTTCTGTCAAATTTACTATTATCCGATGCAAATATTTCGTCCCAAATGGTCAAGAGATCTTCAAGCAAAAATTCACGACCAAATAAAACCCTTAACCAGCGGAGAGAGAAGTACTGTGGTTCTACACCCAGTTCGACAAGGTGAGCATGTAAGGATGAATCGACATGTGACAGCAAGTGGTATAAAGCAGCAGACGCTTCGATTACAGGAGGCAGTCCTGAAAGTGAACCACCTGCAGGCGTCGGAGAGAAAAAGTCGGCCATTGCAACTGCCCCGTGGGCTCCACTCATCAATGCATCAAACATAGAATATGCATCATGTTCAATAAATCTCTCGGAAAGGACAATGCCCAGTTCCCCTTCAGCTCCGTACGCATCAGTCAACAATATAATGGTTTGTATTTCGGGATCTAACTCCGAAAGAGTTTTCACATTTTCCACATTTCCATCAACTCCAGACTCATTTTCGGTTGGATCCAGACGGTTTTTGAAATCAAAATTATATTTCAAACTACCATCTTGAAATGAGAGTCCATCAAACTTGTCAGCAAATTGGTCTTCATAAAGCTTTCTCACTTGAGAAAGCCTCTCTACGTCAACATGAAGAACATATAACAAAGGAGCCAAAAGTTCGTGCATTCCTACAGGTACAGAACACAGGAGTATAGCTTAGAAATATAACAGCAAGAAGTTAATCAAATCATAAGTCGAGAAAACTGCACGTATTGCAGATTAAGTAGATAAACTCTCAAGCACATTTTTATCATCAACATCGACACGTGAACCTTCAAGGGATGGGAATGGCAAAGACCATACAAGGTTATAAGTTGGCATCTAACCACTACAAAGAATAGTTCCGATCATTATTCAACTAACTACTGTGATTAGCACACGAGAACGGTAGCAAATTATGTGACAGTTTCTCCACAGTCCTTAGACTCACACTTGTAGGAGGTTGCACGATACATTCAGACAAAAGGGCTTTATAATAGCCCTTGGTAACATGGAGAACGGTCAACAACGTTCATCATACCATTTAAATAATTCTCGCCTTCAAAATTTAAGAAAAATAGAGCATTATATTTCATTAGTAATTGCTAATCTCTTAAATAAAACTCATTATCATTAAATATCATAATAGAAGAAATTATTCTACATAGCTCCTCTCCCAATATCTCGAAAATCTTTTGCATCCTTTACTTGAAAATTTTAATTAATAAAGTTTTGAATTACCTTGTCTATAGCCAAATTGAGGATGCTGAAGGCACCATAACAATAAAATTCTTCTAAGCAAGCCTTGACATCCAGGCGTCTGGAAGTAGCTTCCGTGTTCTGGATATAAACGCGATAAATCCTGGTCAACCATTTTCTCCAGCTCAGCGCTCCGAAAGAAGCGGCCCCACATGCTATCTGCAGTACAGGATGGTGGCAATTACAAGCAAATATTGTTACTTAAATGAACTCATCCAACAATTTAACAAATTAGTATCGCCATCTTCGCACTTGAGCTAAAGAAAACAGCATATTTCACGAGTAAAACCTAAGGCATTAAGATTTAGAACCATTCGAAACTAGATTCGACATGGAAGAGGAGTCGTAAATTTACCTGGGTTCTGTGATAGAGGATTGTCCATTGCAATATCAGGAGAATTGCTTCCATCCTTGGAAATGTGTGGATCAACAAGGTGGCGTCTTCTCAAGATTGCATATCTGAAAGAAAGAAATAAAGGAAAAGGTAACATATTTAATTTTGAATTAAAAAGTGGAAAAGAAATCAGATATGGAATTGTTCATATTATATTGATTCTTAAGAAGAAACATATCATCATTGTTGATAAACAGTCGTCTAAATCATTGCATTCTACAACAAAAACAATCGATGCTCTGTATGAAACTATAAGCTCAACATTGCAAAAGAAACTGATTTGGGAACTTGAAAAACAAAATCCAAACGAACAAAAACCAAGGGAAATCTAGATAGCCTGCACCGATTATCATCTCAGGAAATGACGAACAGCGCAAAAAAAGTTAGAAATCAAGGAAGAACATTCACGCAGAACGGAATCCATTATAAAATTTACGCTCCCGATTGCAGAATCGCTAATACCTAATCCAGATTGAGTAAATGGAAAAGGAATCGCAGCAATATAGCCGTCAATCGAAGAAACAAATAGGAGAAAAAACGGGAACTCCGGCAAGACAAACCTTCTTCTCGAATCGGCTGTAACGCGACGAAGATCATCAATAGAAGCTAGAGAAGAAGACGGCAAAACCCCAAGATTTATGCGCCATCGTACACCTCTAAGATCGCCAAACCGGCGCTTATCCTCAGAATTCCGATGACAAACAGAGGCAGAGCACGAAGAGGACGTCGCCGACGTCGATTCGGACAATGCCGCGACGATTTCAGAAGGCTCCATAGATTTCAACTCGATTATCTCGAACCGAATCCTCCGCGTTCTGAATCTACAGACGAAAATGAAATAAGAAAACAAGCAAAACCAGAAATGTCAACGAAATCCCATAAAACCCCACACAACAAACAGAGCAATTAAGAGGGTGCTAGAATTCTGCAACGGAAGAATCAGGAAAGATACGACGATCAAGGAAAAATCAAAACCCACCAAAGATCAAGAGAAATTGATGAGATTAAAAAAAAAAAAAAAAAAACATGTAAAATCAAAAGGAATGAGAGACTTACCTCTAAGACTATGAATGAAATGGGAGAAAACCGCAGGATTGAGTGATTATCCAGAATTCCATCATCTGGGTTATCAAATTTTTGGTGTTAAGAAGAAAAGGGGGAAGAACAATTTTGTTTCTTGAGAGAAGAAAGGAAAAAAAAAAAAAAAAAAATTGAGTTTTGTTGTAATGGCGCTGATAGGGCTTTTGGGGAGCTTGGTTTAGGGTCAGGTGAGCTGTCATCATCTGTTATTAGTAATTTTTAGACAATTTTTCTTTTCCTTTATTTAATTCCTTATATTCTCCTAATTAAATTTCTTTATTTAAATATTAAACCTAATTTTGGGTCCTTCTACCTCGACCGAAGACTTTAATCATTAGATAATCCATTTTTACCTAAGAAATTATTTTTGTTTTTGGAAGTAAATAAACGGAGAGATGGAGAGAGGAAACAATTTAATTTTGATAATTCAACCATTAAAATTATAATTAGGAATAATTAATATAATGAGAAAATAAAAGGGGTTGAGGTAGGGACATAATGGGAAATAAATAGGGTGGCGGAGGGTAAAAATGGAAGAATCATTCTTCACTACAAATCATTGGGAACGGGGAGAGAGAGAGAGAGGGGATAAGAGAGGGAAAGGCCGCCCATACTTTTCTAGCCCATCAAAATAGGACATTTGTCATCACACAATTATTTATTTATTTATTTATTTATTTATTTATTTATTTATAGGTCATCACTTTTTATATATATATTTTTAATAGAGGGTTCATTTTTAAAAAAATTATTGGATAATTTCTATTTTTCAAAATATATATATGGGGATTTAAAATCCAAAATAGTAATATAACCATATATTAATCTTAAAAAGAGCAAAAATAAATAAATAAAAATAAAATAAAATTGGTGGTGGTCGGTCAACGTGGTTTAATTTTTCTTGGAACAGGAAAGCAGTAGTGAGGGAAGAATTATCCATTGCGGACGTGGCAGAGACGTGGCAGAGACGTGGCTTGTCGTCCAAGTCATTAATTGACCTCAACCAAAAGAAAGACCTCTATTTTGTACAAATCTTATTCACGTGTCCTTTATTTACTCTCAATTTATTCAAATAATTTCAGAGAAAATTATCAATAAATAAATAAATAAATAATACTCTATTTATTAACCAAATTGAATTTTTTTTGTTTATTTAAAAAATAAAAATCTGTATTAAAATTCTACTAAATTCATGGTCAAAGAGTTGGAAAATAAAATAAAATAATAGCAAATTCCGGGAATCTAATTGCGTCCACGCCAATTATTTGTTAATGTCTTCTAATTATGTTGCTTTTACTTTATGTCTACATATTTTATTTTCCAAAAAATTTGGTTCATTTTTTATGTCTAACATTGGGGGGATAAAATTGTTAATTAATTATAATTTAAATTGTTTAATAACGATGATAATTTAAATTATAATAATATCTTTAAGCTTTAAAAAATAAATAAATAACTACTTTTATTTTAAAATATATTTAAACTTTTTGAAAAAAAATTTAAAATACCCTTAAATTGTATTTTAAATAAACCCCATTTGATATTTGATTAATTATGCTGTTTAGATCATTTTTATTTTGTTTTATATATTTATTTATTTCATATTTGATTGGTTGAAGTGGAAACAAAAAGCTCACTCTTTTGTTTTGTTGTGAGTGTTTAAGATCATTTTTAATTATTGTCCCACGCTGGACGACAACACATGCAATCAGCCAGTGTACCTGTTTTTTTTTATTATTATTATTCCTTCTTTTAATTGGAATTAATAATTTTTTTAAGAAAATAAGTGAATTAAATTTGTACCCAAAAATGTGATTAAAGTTATTTTTCCGTTCGGTTGGAAAATATTTTTGGATCAACTCGATATTTTCAGCCGATTGGTTCGATGACTCGAGTAACCCGAATAAAGTTCACAACCCAACTCAACCCTTTATTTTTTTTTAGTTAAATTGTCTGAGTTGTTTTTTTTTTTTTTTTAATTGTATGGATTACCATATATATTATATTAATAACTAAAATCTCATAAAATTTTCATATTAAACATTTACCTGTCACAACACATCATTAACATCGGTTACCAATGTTATATACTTTGTAAATGTAAGTAAGGTAAACCTCGATTCTAATCTTATTTTCATGTCTAACTAAAAAAAATTATCAACTACCAAACTGAACCAAATTTTTTATTTTTCGAAAATTCACCCGACTCAAATAATAAATAAAAAACGAACTCGATTCAACGTTTATAATTTGAGTTTTAGAATTGAACCTCCCAACGAACATCTGTTTGAGATCCAAACCACTAATCAAACCTCAATTTAGGAATTAGACCTCGACGAGCTAGGCTAAACTAATGATTTCTGCTTAGGTGAGTTTACTTTTAGTACACTTTCGAGCTAGGTTGAACAAATTGTATTTTATATAATTACGTAACTTATGGCTTATTTACATGTTACTACTCGTGATATGTTATGTTTATGAACGGTCTGTGATGTATGTACTTTTAGTATATGTTGGTGACACTATGATCATGTTATGCCTTATGTTATGTCTTATGAGACACTTGATGAACCATGATATGTCATGCTTACGCATATATATCTTATCGGGAATTCATGCATGATAAGTATGTAAGGATAATGTACATTCATAACTCTGTGCCATGATTTAAAATATGGGATCTCATGCATGTTGTATGTCAACAAAATGGGTTACTTCCCTAATATGTGATGTATGGACACGTATACTATGACATGATACACATTCCCTTCTTCCCCTTTGTTTTTAGGAGCACGGGCATGCGCTATTCTGTAGATCGTATACTACTCCACCCATTTTCTATTATTATCACTTCTTCTGAAATCCTAGTTGGAGAAGAGAATGAAACATTCTTCGTTAAGATGTAGAAACCTCTTCCTAGCCAATATGTTTTAAAACCATGAGGCTGAAGACGATATGTAACCGGCCAAGTAAGCGGTCAATAATTTTTTTTTGAAAAAAAACAGAAAATGTCGTAATAGAAATACGAACAGAGTACTTTCTTACTTTGTTACCGTATAAATCACCAAAAACCCTAAAAGAACATAAGATTATAGATAAAGCTCAACTTTTTAAATCTCGGGATTGACGATAAAATGAAGCATATCGAAAATTTTTGTCAGCTTTACAACTCCACGTCGTGTGATACCGTGAGATTATTCCTTATCCAAGGTTTTTACACATGGCTTTTTAATTTCGTTTCTTTAATTTCTAAGATGCTCTTCCTCTCTTCTTGTGACAAAAATGAATAAAAAACGTGTTGGATTATAGAGCGTGATGTTTATTTATAGGTTAGTCAACCGTTATATATACTAAAGCTATATATGATAAATGACATATAAGTTAAATTGTCCTCTATTTATCCGTAAAAAGCTATATGTCATAAATCAAAAGAGTAGATAATTATATATATAGTAGATAGTTATATCTGGTAAATGTATATATATATATATATATATATATATCCTCATAACTTTGAAAATGTACTCTTTGTATTTTCTTACCATAAAGTTTTAGTCAATATTCTCCTTGCATTTTATATTCTTGTTGTATTTTCTCTATCATGTTCTTTTTATTCATCTAGATCGAGTATGTTGTTGAGCAATCCTAACAAAACCAACACAATTATTGATTATAATATTAATGATGAAATCAAACCTTAAACATGTAATGATCTCAAATGTCGGATGTGGGGGCCTTATGTATTTCAATATTATGGACACTTTTTGGCTCCATCTTTTACATTATTAATTCTATTGGGACATCCACTTTAAACCCTTTTCAATTTTTTTCATTTTTTAAATTCAATTATTTTGAAAACTTTGAGGTTTGGTTCTCCCTTGTTTAATTTTTTTTTTAATTAATGATCAAAACAATGGTAATAATCCAAAAACATATTTATTTTCTTTCCTAAGAAATTAAAACTAGAAAAAAAAAAAAAAAAAAAAAAACAATAATAACCTTACCAAACAATTCCAAGAATATTAATTTGGAATTTGAATGTCTCTCTTTTTTTAAGTCTACCTTCACTCCCATTATTGGTTTTTATTAATACAATCGATTTATTTAGTCGGTGTCTCCCATTAAATATAAATCTAACATAGAGATGTCACCTAACTTGTATAGATCTACTCGAGACTAAAAGGAAATTTTTCGTCTAGACAAAGAAGGAGAACATTTTTCCTTATATGATAAACGAGGTTAGGGACAATATTATATTCCTTGTTCTCACGCATAATTGAAACCTAATTTGAAGAGTACGTGTGAGTATATTTGTAAAAATAATTACATTTTAAGAATTAAAAAGAAGTTTTTTTTTTTTTTTTTGGGTAAAGTTTAACTTATTTGTTATTAGGTTAAAAACTTTCAAATTTATTATTAGTGGTAGACCCTTATTTTGAGATCTCCTCTACCATTATTTGTGTTGCCTATGGTTGCATAGCAGATGTCTCGCTTTTACTTGTCCAGGACGTGTTGTCCATAGATACATGCTTGTTCCAAATTCTTTTACATGCTTTCATCGTAGATAAGTTTTTACCATTTTCACGGTGAACCAGATACCTACTACAGGCCAAGCAGCTAGGAAGAAGTGTAAAGAATGAGAGTTGTTGAAACTAGCATATTGGAAGATCAATCGGCCAAAATAACCATGAGTAGCTACGATATTATAAGTTTCTTCCTCTTGACCGAATTTGTAACCTTCATTAGCAGATTCATTTTCTGTGGTTTCCCTGATCAAACTAGAAGTTACCAAGAAACCATGCATAGCACTGAATAGGGAGCCGCCGAATACACCAGCTACACCTAACATGTGGAATGGGTGCATAAGGATGTTGTGCTCAGCCTGGAATACAATCATGAAGTTGAAAGTACCAGAGATTCCTAGAGGCATACCGTAAGAAAAGCTTCCTTGACCAATTGGGTAGATCAAGAAAACAGCAGTAGCAGCTGCAACAGGAGCTGAATATGCAACAGCAATCCAAGGACGCATACCCAGACGGAAACTAAGTTCCCACTCTCGACCCATGTAACATGCTACACCAAGTAAGAAGTGTAGAACAATTAGCTCATAAGGACCACCATTGTATAACCATTCATCAACGGAAGCTGCTTCCCAAATTGGGTAAAAGTGCAACCCGATAGCTGCAGAAGTAGGGATAATGGCACCAGAAATAATATTGTTTCCGTAAAGTAGAGATCTAGAAACAGGTTCACGAATACCATCAATATGTACTATTATGTCCTTTGACAGGGTTAAAATGCCCAAAATGTACTATAAGGGATATGACTAGTTGTCACTTATTCCTACTCTCAGTTATATTCTATTTATGCCGGGTATTTCTTTATTTGCTTATATTTAATTCTTCAAATTGTTTTCAAATGTATTCTCTTGCTCACGTTTTCTAAATCTTTTCTCGCAACGTGACTCGAGGCCCAAACATACGCCAACATTGTCCACGACGTCCAAATTTCTCATGGTTAACTTGTTCATTTGGTTAGAACACGTGGGCTGTCCTGCTATCTTAGGCTGATTGGCCTTCTGCACAGACAGTATCCACCGATGCATTAGTGACAACAAAGATCAAATTCAAAAGGATGAGGGCAGAAGAGAAAAAAAATTGGATAGAAATGAAACTTACAGATGGAGCAGCTGTTAAAAAATGTGTATATATATCTATACATGTATGTATATAGAACTCATATTCCCAAAACCAAATTACACCTTCCATTATTTAATTAGTTACACATAATAAACTTGACAACTTCACAGTGAACATATAATAGCCCTATGAAAAAACTATAAAAAGGAAGAGAAAAAAGAAATTACAGAAGTTGAGGCCAAATTAAAAAGGAAAAGAAAAAATCTAGATTAGATTTTGATTTTACCCCCGCGGTACCGAAGTTTGAGGAAAGGAAATAAAAGGGTCTCCAAATGGATTAGAAGGACCAAATTGTTGCAATTCTTGTTGCTCATAAGGTACCATCGTCCCGGAGTCATTTGAATGTAGCTGCTGCTGCTGCTGCTGCTGCTGCTGCTGAGGGAAGGCGTCTGTTTGAAACGATTGCTGCTGCTGTTGCTGGAAAAGCATTTGTTGTTGCTGAGCCATCATTTCCATTTGCACGCTCGGGGGAGGCACTATGCTGCTTAACAGTGAAAACGGATCGAAGTGTTCGAATGGATTCTGCACCGATGTTTCGCCATATGGTCCATATCCAACATTCTGCAGCTGAAGATGGCTTCTGGCATGCTCATCTTCATACAAGCTATCAAGTAATAACTTGTCAAAACCACCAGCCTGATCCAGAAGGCATACTTATCTATCTCATTACATGAAAATTGTAGCACAATAAACCTTATTGTGCAGCCAATTCCTCATCTCATCTGCCTTTCAACTAGTTTATAAACTTAAAACAAACTAAGTTCACATAAGTTTTGTACGCAAGTGCATTCATAAAAAAAACTGACATGCTGATTTTTTGGGTTAAATATAGAACATTTTAGTCCTTTCCTTTTCATTTTTATTTCATTTTTAAGGGACCAAAATAATCACTTATGTACACGGACTAAAATAGACCTTTTGAAAAAGTAGAGAGTCCAAAAATGAACCAAAATTAAAATTTTGAAATGACTTCAACCTATTTTTTTGATACCAAATGAAAACTCATGACCCGACCAAAATAAAGAATACGACGAACAGCTATTCATCCAAAGCCGTTTGATTTGAAATGGGCTAATCATACTAGGCACAGCTTTGATGAAAACGGCGTATAATATCGCATTCCATTATTGAAGAGTTAAAAAAACGAGGATGGAAAATAATGAATCAGAAAAGTGAATGGGAAGGATAAAAACCAGTCTGCTATCGACCGTTGGACCAGCATCATTGCTTGGTGTGCTTACAAGCTCTAGCTCCCAACCACTACCGTCAATGTCACTCAAAGAACGATTTGAAGAAGGTGGATTGTTCCCTGCAGAATTTTAAAAACTTCAGAAGATAAATGGACCGTAATTAACGATTGGAGACAGCCTCTATAATTGCAAAAAATTGGAAAAGATTTGAATTCCAGCTCTAAATTTTAAACTCCTGACGAAAATAAGCAAGAAATTTGTGAATCAGATGGCAACCGACGTACCATCTGTAGTTATAGCGAGAGCTAAAGCATTATTTTTCTCTATTTCTGCATCTTTAGGATTTATTTCACTCAGACCCTGCATGGGAAATTATCACTCTATGAACCAGGAGAGACGGTTGAGGCTGTCAAGAAAATGCTTTATTTGACAATTCTTACCAGAAGATCACTTTTGTCGTCAGTCGCAATTAGATGTGGAGATTCAGCGACCTCCTCCTCTTCATTCTGTTGGGATTTTTCTTCCTCTGTGTCCTCCACCAGTGGTTCGTTGTCCTCAACATTTTCAACCTCCTTTTCAATTTCGGCAGGTTCTTCGGGACTCTCCGGTTCCTGAGTCAATTGCTTCACCTCTTGGTATTCCTATCTCAAAAAATGACAATAACTAAGACCATAGAGCAAACTGAAACACTTATACAGTACACTCACGCACCAGAATCTGATCATTTACAGAGGTCCGTCAGGTTGTATTAGAATAACATAAACCCCAAGAAGTAAAAATATTCTCCAGAAAATCCAACATTTTAATTCATCCAAGAATTACGACATGGAATAATATGGTTGGATTTTATTTTCTTTGAAAACCCTTAACAGACGTGGAATTGGTAGATCAGAAAATGAAACCAAACAGAGGATTTACGGGAAGAAGTTAATAAAATTCAAGATGCTAATGTAGGGCCTTGCTTAATATTGGTCCACATATATATATATATATATATATATATATATTCTTGGAAACTGCCAAACTGGAGATCCTAGCTCGCTGTTCAATCTTATAATCAGAACATGACTGTAACCTCTGTGCTACTTTAGGCCAAATGCAAGCTATAGAATCCCATGTTCAATCAAAACTCATATGCTGATATAAATAACATATTGATGCAATCTTAACAAAAAAATATTGTGAAGTATCAACTTCACAAAAGTTTTTTTTTCTTTTTTTGGAACAACTACGAAGGGAAATGTAGTTTGTTGATATGCATCAATATTTTAAATATGAGAGAAGAATTGGAATATTATACTTAGTACTTTAATCCATGAAAAGATATGCTCTGTCATTGTAAAGCAAAGAAAAACTTTACAAAAATGTAGAGTCATCTATAGAGGATAAGCCAGAAAAGATGGCAAAAATTTAAGATGCAAGGATAGCCATGAACAAAGGGATTTAGCAATGGAGACTTGGTTAATTAAGCAGTGCAGTAGCATTAGGAAATTAGTCTTAATAATTTGCAGTTTGGTTATTTGTTTCACTTATGTTTTGTGCAATCAGGACCACTACATTCTATGCCTCAAAGCCTGCCTAGAAAAGCAAATCTCCTTAGTTTTCAGCATGGCATAAGGATCTAAACTCTGCATCACAAAGATACAGACATACGTCTAAGTATGTGCTATTATGAAGTTGGAGATACACATATAGAAACAATATTTGTACACAGAAGACAAACCAACAAATCACATGCATACAAATATATACATATAAAGTCAAGATAAAAACTTCGGGAGTTGGAAATTTTTTCTCACCAGTCTCTTATGAACAGAACCTGTCTGTGGTGCTTCTCTTATATATTCTTCCATTGTTGAAAGAAATGATGGAGGTGGCTGTTGATTGCATAAAATTAATAGTGTAAGGAACATTTCTAAGATTTGGGATTATATTCTCCCTCTCTTTTAACTGGGTAAAATTTACCCTTTTTGGATCTAGAGATGAAGAAAAAAGAACCTGCTTCAATGTGGGAAACTGAAATGTTCTAGCAAGTTCCAATCCTTTACAATATTCGTAAAATTCCGAAAGATTTTCAGCCTATGAACAAGAAAACTTGAAAGAGTTAACTTTATTGTACTATATTTCAAGTTTCAACTGCAATATTTTATCTGTTCAATGGTCCATGTTTTCATATACAGCAGAAGGTGAAAATATTAGAAGGAAAATAACCTGGTTGCTGGCTCTTTTGTATATATTGAGAGCTTTAACTGCATCATGCCTTGGCATATCAAAGAACTGTAAGAAGTCAAATATAACTGTTATAACGAACAAACAAAATCGCAGTAGTGCATTAGTAAAAAACTAGTAGTAAATTGGAGCAGATACATTACCATGTCCACAAGATTTATTATTCCGTCGTTTATCGCACAATATATTTTAAAGCTCTCTTTGAGTACCTTCATAAAATAAAAGTCAAGAGTATGAAAAATACAGAATGAGTAACATATTTGACGTTCTTTTCTCTAATAGAAAGATAATGGAAAATGAATAGCCCAAAAGTTAAACGATAGGGAAAACAATTGATATGATTCTTGATCACTTTCTTGGAAAAAGGTTGAGAATGAAATTTTACCTTCGCATATGTTTTCACGATATGAGATAAACACGAATGCAAAACTGAATAAAATACAGTTGTAGTGGGCTGTAATTCTCTCCTAGATAGTAAAAATCAAAACCTTTTCTAGGTTCTTAATAGCTCATCAAGACAATTAAATCTTCGGGACAGTAGACAATTAAACCAGTGTAATAGGCTGAACTAATTTTTGAGTGTTGAACCCCACATCATTTGCTGGTTAAAAACAAACTTAGAATTCTTCTACATCTATGATGGTGCAATCCTCTGAATTTCTTAAAGCTTTATGGTTAGAAGTAAACAACCAAAACTTGAACTAATTTTTAAATTCCTAGTCCAGGACATAAAAATTTTGTTGTGGAGCCCAATGCCGGGTCCATAATTGTAAGATAACATAGTTATTTACCAGAGCCAGGGCATACTGGATAAGATAATTACTGTAAGCTCCTCCTTCTGGCTGCAAAATAAAAGGGTCCACAATCCACAGAATTAATAGCAATAGCCTTTTTGTAAGTATAAAAAAGAGACCCTTTTAACAGCTATTACCTGACATCCCTTTAGGCGGTAGAGAAGCTGCTGCAGTGCGGGTAGCTGCTCCAGTAGCTCATCACAGTTCAGCAAGCGTGTCCTACTATGTACCTGTTAAAGAAGGGATTTCTTAATTATGAAGGAATTACCAATTTCCATCCGACTTAGTGTTTTCATTTTGACATTACAAACCTTCACCGATCCTGGAGACGTTTTCGTTAGACGTTCCGATTCAATATCATACTTCAAGATTCTGTAACATTCAAGTCGCTCTTCTAGATAAAGGGCATACGTCCTTACCCATGCAGAACAATCCCAAGCTTCACAATGAAATATTTTGAAACAAGTATCATAAAAGGCCTCCTCATCAGCATACTGGTTAAATTCATAGAAACTAAAGAGAAGCATTGTACCAAGAGGACTTGATTCATCTTTGAAATTTGATATTTGGAGAATGTGTCCTCTGTGTGAATAGCTGAGAAGTTCTTCCCTGAAGGTTGGATCACCCTCTCTCAATGTCCTATGTACAACTATCAATGTCTTCAAGGCAACCTGCCAGAAACAACAGAGAAACACCCTAAATTTTGGGGGTTTAAATTTTCTTGTGCATCCATTGATTGCATAGATGTTTTGGCTTTTGCGCATTTTCTTATTCACGAAATTTGACATATTGCATCATAACTTAGAAAAATAGGATATCAAATTCGATCTCTAGTGTCCTGTCTCTCATTACAATAGTGCCAAACACAACCCTAGAAAAAAAGAACATACAATGCATTAATGGGAATATACAATTGAAATGAAAAATGATAGAGAATTTTACGGTCCAACTCCGCGTCTTCGACAATCTCTTCGCCAATGCATGAATGCAGTACGCCACATCCGCCCGAGGCCTCATCACTGATGTCGCCGAAAATATTTCTACCAATAAGGATACCAAATAAGCATTTTCGAACCAAATTTCAGCATTCAGACTTCTAATCGGAAATGCCAACAAACAGATGAGAATCGAAAACAAATTCACATCACGAACACCAACACCAAATCCAGAATCAGAAATATAACAATCAGGTGTTTGGAACAAAGAAAACTGACTTCGAACGTGACGTTCTTTAGGCGGACATTCAACGTGATTGGTAGCCTTGACAATGGCGATATCCAAATCCTTCAAACAAAAGAGAAAAGAAGAAATCAGATAATCGAACATGTAAAGAAATCATTCATTCATTGAATCTCAATTAGAAGAGAGTTAACCTTGTATTCACTGTTGACCTTGGCGAGGCCGACCTTGGTGGAATCCTTGAGAGCGCCATAAGCTTTGCGGAAGCTCTGAAATGTGCCCATGGAAATCAGAATCGGCTTGATGGTTGATCAGAGAGAGAGAGAGAGAGAGAGAGAGAGGAAATGGTGATCATCTTTTCTCCTCCGTCATCGAGTCTTCCATAACAACCAAGACGACGACGATGACGACTCTCTCTCTCTCTCTCTCTCTCTCTGCCGCTCTAACAAAAAATGTGCGCATCGAAGAAAATGAAGAGGCGAAAAAAAAAAAACTATTGAAAATGAATTTTCGTTTAAGGTCGGGAAAAATGGCGGGTTTCAGTTACTGGTTTTGACGGGTTTTTATCTTCTTACGATAAAGTCCTCCAATTTCCCGGTTTGGGTAGCGGGAGTTCAAGGTTAATTTGGTAATTGTACGAATGGGTTCTGATTGGTCGGAATGCTTCCAGACATGTCCCCGGAGAATTTTGGTCCCGTCATTTCCTGTCAAATCCTACATTTTTTTTTTATTTTTAATCTTAAACTAAGTAAAACTATTAATATTTTGTATTTTTCATCCTTTATCTTTTATTTTATTTTATTTTATTTCCAAATTTTAATTTAATGTTTGAAATAAATAAATATATATATATATATATATATATAGATATTACGTATTAATTTTTCATTTTTATTAAAAATAAAAATTTGAATCTGGCCAACTCAATTTAAATATTTTATGATTAGATTTATTATTTAATACTTGCCTAAATTGAAAAAATTTACAAATAAATCCCAACCTAATTTATGAAATCCTTTATTAAGTTTCTATAAAGTTTTTAATAGGTTTTTGAGTTTAATATATTATTTAATTTTAATTTCGTGTATTTTTTAAAGTTTAATGATGTGTAGAGATGAAATTCAAATATCTAAATATCTGATCTTTGGACCAATAATTTATATTTTAATTAATTGAGTTATGTTTGACAATTTTAACCGGTTTCAAAGTTTGTCTAACTCAATCTGTTTTAATATTATTTATTCTACAAAAAAAAAAATAGAATTCTATTAAAGATATAATATTATTTTATACCAAAAAGAACATAGAAATTAAAAATTGACTATCTATTATATATTTAATTTAAAAAACTATTAAACACAATATAATTAAAAAATAGAGATTAGAAATATATTTTTTCTTATGTGTTCCAGTCAAGGTGTATTCCAAACCTTCGATTGAGGTGGGTTGTTTGTTGAGGCTCCTATTTGGTTATGTTGGGATCATGAAACATAAGATATGGACTCGAAGCTATTATTTTTTTAGTGTACTCATTTATTTATTTATTTATTTTTTATTATTATATTTTTCGTCTTAAATTGAACAAATTTATGACATACAAAACTAAATTAATACTAAATTGGAAAAAAAAAATTAAACATTAAATAACGCATATATTTAATGAAAAAAATAAATAAGTAAACGACACAAATTGGAACATTTCTCATTTCATAAAAAAAAAAAAAAAAAAAAAAAAAAAAAAAAAAAAAAAAAAAAAAAAAAAAAAAAAAAAAAAAAAAAAAATCGAGAATATGTGGAGAATAAAGAAGGAAAATTACATAAATGGAAATGGAAAAAAAGAAATATTAAAAAAGAGCCTTGAATTATTAAAACTCTGACCATCTACTTAGTGGCCATTTTCTCTCATTGAACCTCCTAGAATGGGAAAAAGAAAAGTAATTATGGAAAATTGGGGGGGCAAAAAAGAAATAAAAAAAAGGGCAGGGGGGGGATAATAATTAAATGCAAGAAAGTTAAAAATAAATAATAATAATAAAAAAGGAAAGCTGACAACTCAGTAAAGACCGTCTCTGAACCCTAAAAGGCTGCTGTCTATCTCTGTTGGCTGGCGCTTGAATTAGGCCTCCTCACAAACCGCCCCTGCCAAAAGTGAAATGTCTTTTCACTCCTCGCTTTTTTATTAATTAATCTCTAAATTTAGTAAATATTATTTTACTAAATGAATTAATTAAATAAATATAAATTTGAATATTAAGAAATAATGAGAGGAGAAAAATTAAAATGTTTTTTTTGTTTATAGTTTAAAAAAGGGTGGAATCAGATGAGGGTGGATGCAGCAGATTCACATACATACCTTCATTCTGGGCCGTCCATCTGCGTTGACTTTTCTGACTTGATACCTTATCTTCTTCGAGAAAAGACGGGTCCGCTTTTTCTCCTTGTACCGCAACACGCTGGCTTCTCTCAAGAATCCTCCACCGTCCGAAAATAAATCAATCAGCGCCAGCCTCGCCTGCAAAATTCCAAGAATACCCTCACTCTTTAGTCATTATTCCCTACTTTGGACACCATGTAATTACTTCACCACCAAGGATAATTCCGTCATTTCGGTTTCCTTTTTTAAAAAAAATCACATTAAATGAAGCTTATTTTTTGTTCAATCTGTTTTTACAATATTACCCTCGCTTTTGAATGAGGCTCGTGACTAAACACCATAATTTAATGATTTTTTCTACCCTTTTTCGTAATTTCGTTTTAGATTTTTTTTTTTGTGAGAAAAGTGACCCACTGACAAGGAAATCTATAAATGGTCAAAATAAAATAATTTAAAATTATGAAAAGCACATTAAATTTTCTATTAAAAAAAGGAAAATGTTCTTTTTAAATTATTTATAACAATAAAAAAAAGAAGGGAAATATTATAATTTTAACCCTTAGTTTATTTAAATCCGACAATTTTAAAATATTTGACCTAAGGACTAAAAATTATAGAGATGAATAAAGACTAATAAAAAAAAAAGAAATTTAACGCTAATATTTTTGTTTTTTTTTTTTTTTTTAGGAGAATGAAACAGTAACAGAGAAAGATTTGGATTCCTAGAACTCCGGGGGGGAAGGAATTTTTGTTTTTATTTTTATTTTTCAGAGTTTCTTGGGTTTTGATTTTCGGGGGCGGGATGAGAGACGTACATTTACATCACTTCCCGCCGTGTCGGACGCCGGAAACTCGTCGGAAAATGGGGATCCTCGGTTGGACCAAGCGTCGGCGACGGCTTCGTAGTTCAGTTTCAGAACCAATCCTTTCGGAATCGGCTTCTCCGATTTCTCCTTCTCCGGTGCCATTGCGGCTTTTTTCGATTCGATTACTGTAAGCTTCTCCACTTTCTTTTTCTTCTTCTTCGTCGCCACGGCGGACGGTGCCGGTGGCTTTGGATTTAGTTTCGGAGAGATTTCGACTACATCGACAGTCGGAAATCGCCACCAGTTTCCATTGTCGACTTCTCGGATTGCTGTTCGTTCGATTCCATAGCCGGATTCGAATTTCTGGTTGAATCCTCCTAAGCCGATTGGATTCCAGCAACAATTCCAATTCCAAGGATGATTATTCGCACAAGAATCCTGCACCGAATCGCCTGTTTCTAGGTTATCCACACACAGATTCCCCAAGATACTATCGATTCCCTCCTCGATTTCCTCGTCGAGAATCGATTCAGCATCGAAATCTTCCATCTCCATCGAATCCGGCTGGAAATCAACCTCCCCTGGGCTGGAACACGGCCGATTCTCCCACAGATTCGCCAATTTCGAATGAATTTGGGAATTAGGTTTTTCCAGCGGCTGATGGATGAGAAACTCGGACGAATCGATTCCTCGGAACGGCAATAGCAATTCCGCCGAATCAGAGAAGAGAGAATCATGAGATTTCGTGAATTTTCTCGGATTCGTGAGGTGTTTGGCAGAGAAAACATTCGGATATGCCGTAGAAAGCAGAAGAGTGGCCTCATTGTAGGTTTGATTTGGGCGTTTTCGCGGAGTTCGTGATTTTCGAGTGGAGATTGCAAGCTGAGTATTATTATTGCTTGATTCCGAAAGAGTCGAAGAAGGCGAAGAAGATTGCGAAGTTCTCGTCCATGAAGAAGATGGAGATTTCACAATTTCTAGGTCGAAACTGTAAGCTCTTCCACCGCCGCTAATACACGGAGAAGACATTGGATTCTCAGAACAAACAAGAAAAAGAAAGAAAACACTGTGAATTCTGTTTGGTTACCGAGAAAATTTCATGAATTCCAACGGGAAAATCGTGAACCCTGAAACTCCTGAAAAACAGAGGAATTTGGAAGTTCCATGGAAATCGGAAATCAAAGGAATTAAGCCAAAAAGGGAAAACAGGGAGAGAAAAATTGAAGAAATAAAGAACAGAGAAGAAGGTTGGAAAGATAAAAGGGAAAGATCCGTTGAGTGTGGTGTACATATACACACACCATTTCTGCTCTGTTTCTCCTTTCTCTCTCTTCTTCTTCTTTCTCTCTCTTCTTCGGCGATGGAGATTACTACATAGAAGAGTACACAAGACGAGACAACGCTTGGTTTCTGCAGTCCTATGGGGACCACTTACTTTTATTTATTTATTTATTATTATTATTATTTACAATTATTCCCTCCATTCTTCCTAATTTACCTGTTTTACCCCCCCCCCCCCCCCCCCCCC
>NW_019272033.1:895391-900327 GCF_002738345.1 Cucurbita maxima | reverse complement strand
TTTTTTCCCCCCCCCCCCCCCAACCAAATCAAATCTAAATAATACCTTTAATTGTTGGATTGAAAAATTTTAAAACCCAAATGATGTTTATTAAATAATAAATTTAATTCAATTCCATCATAAATTTTTTAAATGAGAGTAATTTGAGACATTTTTAGACCTAAATCCCTTTTCTCTTCCGCTCCCTACAATTCCAGCCACTTGTTTTAATAGCTTGTTTCTTGGGTGGCTCGCATCCAGGGTGGTGCGGCTGAACTAGAGTGAGCTCAACAGTCGGCCTATGCTTCTGGGCACATGCGTAAAGGTATGATTAGTTTCACAAATCTCACTGCACTGACCATAGTAAATTCCTTTTCATTCTATCAAAATGGAGATCTAATTTAAACGATCAGGTACAACATCACATTTGACACTTGAGGAAGGTACAACCCAATTATAAGGTAAATCAACAGATGTTACAATAATACGTAGATGAGTTTTGGCTGGTAGAACCACTCTATTGTCCATTTATAATAAACGTGATTGACCCAATTCTAGATCATCTTCTTGAAGCGTATGTAAAAAATTACAATATATATTTCGAAAAATTACCTTTTAACCCATTAAAAATTATTTTTTAGAATGGTCTGAATAAATAATTATAAATAAATAAATTAGTATTAAAAAAAAGTATATTATAAAATAATTTGATTGAAAACCTATGAATTGATTTGATCGGATTTTCTCGGTTACATTAATGTAAACAATAATTTCCAAATCACATGGAAAACTATGCATTATAAAAGCTAGGGCATTAAATTCACACCGCTTGCAGGAGGGGGGGGGGCAAATTGGTAATTGAGATCCGCAAATGGGACCATGCCCATCGCTGCAGTGTGAAAGTTTGGATATCCACTTTGTCAGTGAGGGGTGCCACGAGAGAAAGAGGAGACATGGGGTATCTCTTATCTGATGAGGTGGCAGGTAGTGATTGGAGGAGGTAGATTTTATTAGGGCAGAGGTGGCATGGCGATGATGGAGTTGAGAGGGGTCACGTGCATGAAGAAGAATGACGTGGCTGATTTGTCTGAAGCGAGCAATGATTGGGACCTTTTTGGTATCTTTTGAGGGATTATTTGTGGCAATTGAATGTCAAACGTTGTGCTTATTGCCTTCAATCACTTGTGATTACGTTTCAAATTTTAAAATACAATTTTTTTTTTTTCACTTTTTAGATATTTCCCCAAAATATCTAAACAAAATATATATATGTAAATATGAAAATTAATCTTATTTTAATATAGCGTTATTTTATAATTATATATATATATGAGATTACATATCGGTTAGAGATAGAAATAAAACATTCCTTGTAATGTGTGAAAACTTCTCCTTAATAGACACATTTTAAAACATTGAGGGAAAGTCCGAAAGTGAAAACCCAAAAAAGACAATATTGAAAGTTTTGAGCGGTTACAAATGGTATTAGAGCTAGATACGGAGTGATGTGCCAGTAGAACGTTGAACCTCAAATGAAGGTGAATTGTGAGAGCCCACATTAGTTGGAGAGAATAACGAAACATTTTTTATAATAATGTGAAAACTTCTAGCAATACTACATTAACGAGCTAAAACAGACAATATTTGCTAGCAATCGTTAAATGAAATTCAGCATATTTTAGCGGTCATTAAATGCTAATCTAAAAAATTGAAAAATAAACAAAACCCCATATGATTTTATGGTAACAAAAGTATACATTCAAGCAATTTGAAATTCACAAATGAATTTATGACCCAAAAAAAAAAAAAAAAAAATTATCTTTGAAATGGATAAGGACAAGGATGTGGTTCTTGGGATTGGCTCATTCTCTTTGTGCAGCCCTACTCATTTAATTCACTCTCTCATGCACCTCTCACATTTTATCTTCTCTCCCATGCACCAATTTCTGATTTTTTTAAAAAAATAATAAATAAATAAATAATATATCTCCCCCGGATTTAAAAACCTAATTAGGAGCTACGGATAGCTCGGACTCTGAAGATTCATCCGCTCGCACTTATTAAATTGAGAAACATACGTTTTTCTTTTTTTAGTACAAAAGAAAGGTTCGAAAGATGGGTAATATTGCAACATTTAAAATAATAAATAAATTTTTTAAATATACACGGAATCAACCCGATATTTTAACTAAAAAGAAAAATTATTTTTTTCTATACAAATATTCTTATAGAATTACGTTATTTATCGATCACCAATGGATAACATAATTCTTATTATATATTTGTTTTATCTACGGCATACGGAGAAGTACCTTGTCTTGTACTTACTAGCATTTGATTGTATTCCTTCTAATTTAAGATCGTTGAAAGTTCAAATAAATAATTTTTCGAGATCCGTATAGGTTCGATAAAATATATAGTTATTAAGATACGGGGGAGTTCGAAAAGTTGTTTCGTTTTCGATAAAAGATTTGGAGGTTGGAAGGATGCTATGGGCTTATCCCATTTTGGCCTTTCTTATGATGGAAATTAAAACCCATTCCCCTTAGTATTGTAAATTATGGGCAAAAGCATGGGAATCCATTTTTGGTCCATGCGTTTCGACTTTGATTTGGATAAGTCTATCGATTAATTGATTTGTTCGTGGATGAATTATACGTGCTCTGATACTATTAGAAGTCAATTTAAGCATAATTCAATGGGACGTTAGAAATTTGAATCTTTTACTTTAGTTTGTTGAACGAAAAAAAATAAATATATATGAGAGGTGAATATAGGTAGAGTGTAAAGTTGAGTTGGCTCGACTTTTTAAGTATGTGTTTAGGGTGCAGTCAAGAATTGAAATATTTGTCGATGTATTGATAATAAACATCCATAAAATAAAAATCATGTATTAATCTCAATAGGACGATATACATTAAAATTGTGATATAAGTTTTTTTAAAATAAAAAAATTAGACTTTCACGTGGTGTCCGGTGCACCCTTGACGACCCTTGAAAATTTGGAGGACCGAGTGCCTCCCATGCCCGGTCATACTCATAACTGCATCAAGTCTGTGAACAACCTCTGGTTAGTAGAACAATGTAGGCGAAGGAAGTCAGCAAAATGGATCTGTAACCTTGGGAAAAGGATTGGCATGGTGAGGGCGAACGAGGAATTGAGATGTTTAGACGTTGAAAATAAAAAACTGTCATAAAAAATTACCTAATTATTAATTTAAATAATTTTATAATTAGTTTATTTACTTAAATAATAAAATATTTGTCAGCGGTTAACATTTTATCTATATGTTTCTATAAAAGTGAAGTTATGACATCGATATGAACATTAAAATTGTGACGTTTTTAGGTTTGTAGAGACTAGTTCGTGTCCTACGTTTCATTTGGACTAAGTGTGAGATCCGACCTCGGTTGAGGAGGAGAACAAAACACTTTCATAAAAAGTGTAGAAACCTCTCCTATCAAATAAGTTTTAAAAATCGTAAGGGGAATCCGAAAAAGCTTAAAGAGGACAATATTTGTTAGCGGTGGGTTTGGGTTGTTACAAATGGTATTAGAGCCAAATACCGAGCGATGTGTTAGTGAGAAGGTTGAGCTCCGAAAGGATAGACACAAGACGATGTGCGAGTAAAGACGTTGGACCTCAAATGGGTGAATTTGGGGGGTCCCACATCGATTAGAGAAGTGGATGATGAGATCTCACATAGTTTGGAGACGATAGCAAAACACCCTCTTTTAAAGATGTGGAAACTTCTCTAACATCATAATATAATTATAACTGCTTTAACCTCTTTTAGCATTTACAAAATAAATTAATAATCGATGAATATTAAATTAAAAAATAAAAGTAATTTACATATAAATTAAAATTAATTAACGAATTTATTTCCTCTTTTCCTTTTCTCTTCATTTTCTTAAAACCTCTGCAACTCTTAACCCTAACTCAATAGACTCTTCATCTTTCTCGATGGCCACCAACACAGCTACGGATAATGGCTCCACTGATGCCAACGCCCTCAATTTCAACCCCGAAAGCTCCCCACTTGCCTCCGTAGCGGCTGCAGAACCAGACTCTATGGAAGCCGGTGGCGCTGAATCCGACCTCGATCCCTCTAACCAAGACTACTTGTCTGCTCCGGCTTCGGATTCTGCAGACCATGATGAAAGCCCCAACCATACCGACGCTTCCGATAAAAAGTGGCCCGGATGGCCCGGAGACTGCGTGTTTCGGCTTATTGTACCGGTCGTTAAAGTTGGAAGCATTATTGGGCGCAAGGGCGATCTTATCAAGAAGATGTGCGAGGAAACTAGGGCTAGAATTCGTGTTCTTGATGGTGCTGTTGGCACTCCTGATCGTGTTGTGAGTGTTTTTTTAACCTGACCTCTCTCTGGTACCTGTTTTTTTTTTTTCGAGTCAAAAGCAATCTCCATTTTTGGTTCCCGAGGTTTCGGGGGAAAAAAGAGAGATCATTCTCCCATCATTGGTTGGTTCCATGAATTTCACAATAGTTTGTAATAACAAGTTATTTTCTAATTCTTTCACAAAAGCCGCAACTCTGTTTGATATTAGGTTAACTAGAATATCAATTGAACTTATTGGGGAACAAAAGGAGCTTATGTTAAACCTTTTTTTGGTTGTTCAATTGAAGCTTGATCTATAATGGAGGAGGTGCTTCTGAATTCTTCCTTTAGGGAGAAGTTCTAGCTTTTGTGCAATTTTGTGGGACAATTGGTGCGAGTGGAATAATAGAATCTTTAGAGAGGTGGAGAGATCAGGTGGGGAGGTTTAGGAGGTGGCTATGTTTGATGCCTCCTTGGTTGTGTCTTTCACTACGTCTTTTATACTTATGAGCTTGGTCTTATTCTTTTGGATTTGAGCCCTTTTCTGTAGTTAGGGTTAAGACTCTTTTTTTTTTTTTTTTTTTTTTTTTTTTTTTTTTTTTTTTTTTTTTTTTTT
>NW_019272033.1:892155-894642 GCF_002738345.1 Cucurbita maxima | reverse complement strand
TTTTTTTTTTTTTTTTTTTTTTTTTTTTTTTTTTTTTTTTTTTTTTTTTTTTTTTTTTTTTTTTTTTGAGCTTGTTTTTGCATGCACTTGTATATTCTTTCATTTCTATTAACAGAAGCGTGATTTCCGTCCATTTTTCTTGGAAGATTAATTCTTTGTACATTGGTTTGAAATGCAGATGTAAGTTCTTATATTTTTTAAGAACATGACAACTTGATATCGTTCTTTGAGTCACTTCTTTAGGAGTAAAAACTTGAAGCATTTTCCATGGTGGCATAAGCCTCTTATAACTCAAAGTAGGCGTAATTTTGTAATTTTTGTTAGGCTTGATTTTTATGGAGTGGAGTTTTTGTGTGTATGTATTTAGTCTAGATCTTGTTTTGGCTTCTTTTATTGGGCTGTCTTTTTTTCTTTTTTCTTTTATACTTTTGTATCATTTCAATTTTCTCAATGAAAGCTCTGTTCTCCATAGAGAAAAAAATCCAATACTTGAGGCCAAATATGACTGTAATCTGACTATTAACTTCCATAAAGAATGTTTTTTTCTGTAGGTTGTTTTTAACTTCATTTTGTATATTGACCAGGCACTTCTTGATTGTCCTGTAAATTTTAGAAGATGTTGACATGTAATTGGATTTTTTAGACTATACACTGTACTTTCAGGAGCGCCCAAATGATTTTGATTAGGTTCAATGAAGAACTGTAATATATAGAAGAGAGGCATAGCTTTTCCTTAAGAGGCTGTTGCAATTACGTTTTAATTCTGTGATGCTTCACTTTGATTTGCAAGAACACTTGGATGCATTTTTGGTAATTTCTTTCAAGTAGTAGGTCTTGTTCAAACTTGTACGATCAGTTTTTAATGTTTGAAGTTTACTTCAGGTGCTAATTTCAGGAAAAGAAGACCCTGAGGCACCCCTTTCCCCTGCTATGGATGCAGTTATAAGAGTCTTCAAACGTGTGTTCTTATTTTCTGAGAATGAAGACGAGGCTAAAACTTCATTTTGTTCAATTCGGCTACTGGTGGCATCAACTCAAGCAATCAATCTAATTGGAAAGCAGGGTTCATTAATAAAATCTATACAGGAGAGTACAGGAGCCTCTATAAGAGTATTATCAGGAGGTATGCGTTCATTTTCTGTTATGCACTTGCCATTCTCTTTTATTGATTGATTTTGAGCCTAGCTGTACTGTTTTCAAAGATCAGGAAATCTACCAGATAGCTAAGTTATAGAGTATCAGAAAGGCTGTTATTTAGAGAAAGGCAGATAAGTGCACCCTCCAAAACCTTTCTGCAAGAGAAGGATCATTCTAAAGACTAATAATGCCACAAAAAATCCAAGGAATCAATAGAAGACCCCCGTTATTGTGAGAAATGCAAATGGGTCTGATAAAAGTCTGTCCAGCGTACTAAAAGCTTTGATTTTGGCAAGAGAACAATATCCCGAGCATTATTAACTTTAGTGTTTTTGATAAGATACCCCATGACCCTTATTCCTAAACCCTTTTCATTTTAGTCCAATTTCGTATTGATCAGTTATTCGACTAGAGAAGTGATTCGGTTAGGAAGAATTGCTTGTTTTCACCCATAATTTTGGGATCAAATGTTCGGAAGAAGTGGAAATTTGGGATGTCTCATTGCAAGATTGCAACCTCAACAGTTGTGCTGTGTAAGAGTTAAGTTTGATAGTGCATAGAGACAGGGTACTGATAGAGCGGTGCTCGGCCCCTTTCCATATAAATAATTAGAGTCTCTTATTGAAAGAGCAGTGTCCCAATGACTAGATAGCAAGTACTTGAAGAAAATATCAATAAGAATCACTAGCCTTAATAGGGATCACATTTTTACCTTTTACCATTGAGCTAAATGTACCTTCCCTTTTTTCCCTAAAGAAAAGCCTCTTCTTTAAAAGATACGCAGGTATATATCCACAGAAATTGATCTTATGTTTTCCATCTTGATATTTCCTACAAGACTCCAGAGCTCCATGGTCTCTCTAGCTCGCACTCACTGTCTGCCAAGCTTCCAGCTAATTCTTGTTGCTCATTTCACATGGCAATGATCGCCCGTTATCGTCGTTTAATCCTTTGGGGTTATTGAATGTGCACACACACTTGGTGACCTACAAGCCTTGTCTTGTTTTTTGAGTTCAATGATGTGTGGGGATGATGATTTGAACTTTTGACTTTTTGGTCGAGGTGATAATGCCTAAATCAGTTTAGTTATTGCCAGGTTAGCAGTAGTCTTGTCACCACACATGTGAACTTGATTGATATAGGTGGCATGCCCAACGAGTGTCATGCTGACTTAGCATATTACTGTCCACATCGCACATGGTCAGTTAACCTTGTTGACATCACCATGAGACATCGGATTCACCCTTTGCTAGTGATTAAAAGGTGTGTGCTTATGCAGCATAAGTGATATATATATATATATATATATATATATATATATATATATATATATATATATATATATATATA
>NW_019272033.1:866262-890603 GCF_002738345.1 Cucurbita maxima | reverse complement strand
GATATATATATATATATATATATATATATATATATATATATATATATATATATATATATATATAGGCCCCCATTTTTAGTCAATCTCTTACAAAAGCTCTCATTCTCTTTCTAAAAATTTTGTACCCCCATCATTTGTGTACTATACTTTTTCATATGTTAAAAAAATGTTATTAATATATATTTTTTTTAATTTTGTACTCCACTGAAAAGGTTCTCCCTTGCTCAAAGGGCTTTAACATTTTTCTTATGCACATTGTATATTCTTTCAGTTGCACTATGAAAGTTTGTATTTTTTAAAGAAGGATACTGTGTGTCATGCGATTTGAAAACAGTAGCCTAGGCACGACATGGGCCTCCAAGTTTTGTCACTGGGCATTCACCTCAATAGTCCAAGAGCTAGGATATTAAATCAAATCTAAGAAACTGAAAACAAAACTGCAAAACACAATCATCCTCTATCAATCTTCCCCCTGTCTTCTACCATCCCCAATTTGAGGGAGTAGGCTGGGGTGAACGAATACTTGCTTTTAACCACCTTATGCCAAAGGTATATGCAAGTATATATCCACAGAAATCGATCTTATGTTTTCCATCTTGATATTTCCTACAAGACACCTGAGCTCCATGGTCTTCCTATTAACTAAGTGCTACCTCACTATAGGCAATTTGGGTTCATAAAGATAAGTAATTGGGATCTTAGCAGGTCCAGATTAAGTACTTCTTGACCCTTCAGAAAGTAGCCCCTACCCCCCACCTAAATCTTTTAATTTTCAGTGACCATATTAACCATTGAATTTTGGAATTCCAAGGACTGGGGTTTATCTTCAGATGAGATCTTCTAATACTTCTATGGTCCAAATAGCAATCAAGGTGTGTTGTCCAAGGTATGTTTCACATTGCTTGTCCCAACCTTAGAGCTTGTGTTCCATTTATTAGGCCTTTTCTTTTGGTAATTATTAGCTTAGTATTATTCTTTTGAATTGGAGCCTATTCTTGTAGGTTGTTGAGCTTTTTTTTTCCATATAGCCTTTTTATTCTTTCATTTTTCTCAATGAAAGCTCGGTTTCTTGTATTGGAAAAAAACATTCAAACTTGCGTTAGGGATATTAAACAAGCGAACAAATAGACATCAGCTACAATAGTTCAAAGGTTCGGTGATTAGAAAATTATTTGCCTCAATCCCTCAGCTTTTTTCTGGTGAGTTTTATCCTCATTACTGCGTCAAAGTTGCTGCCAGAACAAAATTTGAATCTAGAAATATGATTTTGTTGAGTGGAATTGCAATTAAAGTTCATAAAAAGTTTCAGTTTTTTTTTTCTTTTTTTATTGCTGGACACAAAGGCTATAAGGAGACGATCGAGGAGTTCCTTCCCCGTCCACCTTTTCAAGAGAAGGGGAGGTTTTTGTGGCAAGCAGGAGTTTGTGTTGTGTTGTGAGGCTTATGGGGTGACAGGAATAATAGGATCTTTAGGGAAGTTGTGAGGGACCCCTTGTTAGGTTCTTTGTTTCTCTTTGGGCAAAAAGACTTTGTGTAATTATTCTTGACGTTTTATTTACTTAATTGGAACCTGCTCTTTAGTTGGGTTTGGTTTTTTAGATGCTCTTATGTTCTTTCATATTTTTTTTCAATGAAAGTAGAGTTCTTTTTTTATGAATTTTTTTCCTGTGTTTTGAGCCTTGTAGCATTAGGAAAATTTAATGTGTGAGACCTTTCATCTAAAGAGACCTCATTGCTAACTTTATTTTTTTTAATGAATTTATATGCAAATGAGAATATAAACTGTCTCTTCAAAATTGGAGGATTTAGTTAGCTTCATTCTTGAGTTTTGAGTTTTATCTGGTCATCTTAGAGAAGCATACTTATTGTGATTCACTAACGTCTTTCTCTTGCTCATACATGATAAAAACGACCTATAAAAGAAAAAGTACATGGCAATAGCTAGATAACATAAGAATTTTTTTTCCCCTCAATTATATTGTTACAAAACGAAGTGATCAAGCATGATGACTATTAACTTCAAGCCTTGAGCTTCAGTCAGCAGGTCCATGGAACTAATAATGTCCCGAGATTATAATACATTTCCTCCTTAGTGTTATTCATCCATGAGTACTCTCTGAACATTCCCATATTCATCTACATTTGATGCTTGCAGATGAGATGCCATTCTATGCTGGTGCAGACGAGAGAATGGTTGAATTGCAGGGAGAATCCTTGAAGGTTCTCAAGGCCCTAGAGGCAGTGGTGGGCCACTTAAGGAAGTTTTTAGTCGATCGTAGTGTTCTTCCTCTGTTTGAAAAGAGTGTAAGTTTTTTCTTGTTACATCTGTGACCAACCTTTTTTTTACCATATCTTAGGACTGGTAATGAATTGTTGCTACTTTTTTTTTTTAGTTTAATACACCTCCCTCACAAGATCGCCAAATGGATGCCTGGGCTGACAAGTCCTCACTTCTTACTGCATCTCAAAGTGTGATCTCTGCCGAGTATCCTTCATCTACAAAAAGAGAATCCCTATATCTTGACCGAGAAGCTTATCTTGATTCTTATATTCCGTCCTCTGGTATTTCTTTATATGGGCAAGATCGAGTACTTCCTACAATTCGATCATCGGGTGTTGGTCGCTCTGGGGGACCTATTGTAACTCAGGTTGGTATGTGTGGCTCATTTATCCAGTTATTGGTAGAAGGAAATGGTCTATGTTGACTTAGTGAGGTAGCAAACTTCCTCACCTACTCACCTCCAGAAGACCATTCAGTCATTGCATGTCCGTTATTACAATTAGGCGATTTGTTTATCATCTTCAGTTCCAGGCAAGCTAGAAGCTTCTCAGTTTATATGTCCATCTTGTCTTGGAAACACTAGGTCCAAAATATTTAGCATATGCATACAAGTATTATAGATTAAGCATAACTGAATGGAGGCAGTGGGGACTGGATAGTTACAGAGTCATGTCTTTGTAGTTTATTATATCTGATTAATTGACCTCCTTGTGGTTCCTGTCAGGTTACTCAGACAATGCAGATCCCGTTATCTTATGCTGAGGACATCATTGGGGTTGGAGGAACAAATATTGCATTCATCCGTCGCAATAGTGGTGCCATCTTAACCATACAAGAGAGCAGGGGATTACCTGACGAGATCACTGTGGAAATAAAGGGCACTTCATCACAAGTTCAGATGGCTCAACAATTAATTCAGGTAATATTTAAGTTTCCCGTTTGACTTATAACTTGGTGATTAAGAGCTTGTATGTGGTTCATAGAGTTGTGATGGGGGGGTATTCTGTTTCTCACGTCTTGCATAAAGCTACTTTTATTACATTTTGTAATTCTCTCCTTGGCCAAAGCCTTAGCCTCACTAGACTCGACAGTTTTTGGTATCATTGTGGATCACCAAGAGAGAGAGAGAGAGAGGAGAGGAGAGAAGAGCCTATTTGTAACATAGTTCTAGTATCTTTCAAATGCTCCATAGAACTCGTTGCTTTCAAAGTTCACCCATGCTTACCGTTGATGTTTAGTGGTGCATAAGTTTGTTGATGATTATTGTCAATTGAATTGAAGTCTAAAAATAAATTTGAAATTGAATTTAATGGAGATTTGTTATCTCAATGCAACATTTTCCACTACTTAAAAATTGGGAGCAGTTGTACCCTGTTCTTTCTGTGACGGTAGATATTTAAAAAATAGCTGGAATGGATGCTTAAGCTGTCTTTTGTCAGTGTTTTAAAAACAAAACATTGAAAACTAGAGATTTAATCGTTACCATCTACAAATGTCCCCTGGCTTTTATGTTAGGATGATTCACAGTATATATAGGTAGATACATATATATATGTATATATTTTGTAACTATCAGCGTAGCCTATTCTTTTGGATTAGGACCCGTTTTTGTAAACCGGCGACAGGGTTGCTTTGTTTTTGGATTCGTTTTTTTGAATGCTTTTTTATATCCTTTCATCCTTCTCAATGAAAGAAGGGAGGTTTCTTATAAAAAAAGAAAATTCCTCTTTTAATTCTCTTCTATAGACGGTTTTCATTACTTATTCAGCATCAAATACATGTTTAAGATAGAAAGGATTGTGGTTCTCCCGCATCAAGAATATCCCAACTCAAATAGCTCTATGACTTATCTGTTGATGGGCAAGAATTAGAGTAATGTTTACATATTTACGATTCTTTTTGGCTTGTAGGAAGCAGTAAGTGCTCCTAAGGAACCAGTGACAAGCAGCAGCTATGGCAGGCTAGAGGCCTCAGGCATGAGGTCATCTTACTCCCAGTTGGATGCTTCAGGTTCATCCTATACTTCATCCTCTTTATCTTCACAATTATATGGTGGATATGGATCTTCTGGTTTAGGAGGCTACAGTACCTTCAGGCTCTGAACTGATTGATCTGCAGATTCGTACCCACTCGGATTTTATCCGCCTCGGATTAATTCTTGTTAAGATAACGGATGAATTATTTTGGAACGTAGTCGTTGTAAAGTCAGCCTAAAGTAGTTAAAAGCGTTTTTATTACCCTCTCTGGCATATTGAATCTGATTCAGATGGGTAGATTTGTCTTGTGTTTTCTTTTTCAGTGTTAATGTGTTTGTTTTTAGGTTTGTTTAATCAATCGCTTGAGGTCCTCAAATTTTCAGGACATTTTTTTTCCCAGTTATGTTGGAGAATTCAAATTAACTTAAACACTGAAAAGCAAAAAAAAAAAAAAAAATGGGGTTAATAGATCGTGATACATAATTTACAAATTCAATAGTCCTCTTTGATTTAAAAATAAGTAAAAAAAAATTACTTAGTCTTTTCTGAATATTTTTCATTTTTTGAATATGTTAGCACCTTATATCCTAATTTTACATATTATAATAAGCCTTCTAACCTAACTTTTCAAATTATTAAATAAAAACTAATTAAATAATTTGCATCTCATTATTACTGGGATCGTATACAAGCTATGATCCCAAGTTTGATAAAGATAAATGGAAACAATTTTTTCTTTATAAGTTTTTATAAATAAGTGAATGGATATATAGATCTCTTCTTACTTTTTGAATTCACCCATTAAAAAAAAATTGTTCAACCAACCGTATGAGAACTAAAATTTCGTTCTCATGGATGACATTTACTAGAACGTCCTAATGTCATTTTGATGTGGGTTAATATCGTTATAATCGATTCAAGTTGATTTTTATTCTAGTTTTAGCTTCCTCTAATTCATTTCATGTATGATATATAATTCAATTGATTAAAACATAGGTTATTAAAAAAGATGTTAGAAGTCATTAAAAAAGATGTTAGAAGTCCAAATCTTCCGTCTCACATGTTCTTGAATTCATGAATTCATAAACAAAATTAATAAAAATATAGCAAAACCACTCTAACAATGAACAAAATTAGGAGCGAAGAGGGTTTTGTATGAGATATGTGAGTACAAAGTGGTTCAATGATTTAAATGTATTTAAGTCGGATATGAGTTCAACATATGAAAATTCAATTTTATTGATGGTATTAATTCATGAATTTTCTTAAATTATTTTAGATTAAACTTAATAAATCAAAATTTATTGTTAATTTAAAAATATATATTTTTTTCTTAGTGATAGAATTATATATACATATATTTATTTTATTTTTAATTAATTTCTAATTCAATCCACTAAACCCCCAACCAAATGAATACAAGAGGCTTAGATGATGGATCCATATCGACCCGACCCGATCCGAAAACCAAATTCTCGGATTTGACAGTCATCCGGTTTGACCCGATATCTTCCCCCGTTCGAGCCCTAAGTTCCGTTTGCCCTTTCGCTCCTCCCTCGAACCCTCTCCTTTTGATCCAATCTTTGCAAATCAAAACTTGCCAATTTCTTCTTCCCCTTTCGCTCGATCTGCCGTTGAGCCCATTCGAAGCTTTCTATCAGCTACTTACTCGAACCTCCGTTATCTATTCCACAGTCGTCTCTCGCTCTTGCAGTCCCCGCCGTCCAACAATCCCTCTCACTAGACAATCTGACTTTTCGGCCGAGTTCTCGCATATTTGAACCGCTTGACTCTGTGGTTTTGGGCTAATTTACTCTGCATCTGCTGCGACTTTGAGGTAAACGTCTCTCCCTCTCCCTCGATCTTGATGGATATGAAGGATTTCGGAGGTTTTCCAATCTAGCTGCTGCACCGTATTTTCTTTCTTTTCCGTTTTAAGTTGTAATTTATTGTTTTGGTTTTTGTTTTATTTAGGTTAGAGTTTAATTGGTTTTCTTTAATTTCAAGCCTTCTTGTTTGTAAGAGATGTTAATTCTTAATTTTCAGCAATATCAACCAATGGGTTGGGGTTATTTTGGATCAAGGTGTTTGTTAGCTTTCTTACCTTCAATGGTTAAGAGCATGTTTTTTGAAACAATTGGTTTTCACTGGCTCTGCTGATTCTTTTAGGTAGTTAAAAGTCATGGCAACTCTCAAAGATCTTCTTCCTGCTGTAAAGTCAACAACTGTAACTCACTATGATCATTCCAGTGATCCATGGTTCAAGCAGCGTTTTAGTTCCTCGGAAGCAGAGCAAACTTCTGTTATCAAGGCAAATCCGGTGCCGCCTTACTTGAAGCGTGGTGGGTTTGTTCCAAGGAAAGTGGAGGATTTTGGAGATGGTGGTGCTTTTCCAGAGATTCACATTGCTCAATACCCGCTTGATATGGGTAGAGACAAATCATCGAAGCCTGGATCCAAGATCCTTCCTATTACAGTTGATGCTCATGGGAATGTTGCGTATGATGCTATTGTCAAGCAGAATGAAAATGCTAAAAAGATTGTGTATTCGCAACATAAAGATCTCATTCCAAAGATTTTGAAAAATGATGAAGTGAGTGATGAAGATGAAGAGTTGCAGAAGGAGATTGAAGAAACAACCGAGGAAACGAAGTCTGCACTTGAAAAGATAGTTAATGTGAGATTGAGTGCAGCGCAGCCTAAAAATGTTGCCAAACATTCCTCGGATTCGAAGTTTATCAAGTATAAGCCATCTCAACAATCAGCTGCGTTTAATTCAGGTGCCAAGGAGAGAATAATTAGAATGGTGGAGATGCCAGTTGATCCACTCGAGCCTCCAAAGTTCAAGCATAAACGTGTTCCTAGAGCTTCGGGGTCTCCACCTGTGCCTGTTATGCATTCCCCTCCTCGTCCTGTCACCGTGAAGGATCAGCAGGATTGGAAGATTCCACCGTGTATTTCGAATTGGAAGAATCCAAAAGGTTATACAATCCCACTTGACAAGCGACTTGCAGCTGATGGAAGAGGCCTTCAAGAAGTTCAAATTAACGATAACTTCGCAAAGCTGTCTGAAGCTCTGTATGTTGCAGAGCAGAAAGCAAGAGAAGCTGTTGCAATGAGATCTAAGGTTCAGAAAGAAATGCTTATGAAGCAGAAGGAGAAGAAGGAGCTGGAGCTTCGAGCATTAGCTCAGAAAGCCCGGTCTGAGAGAACTGGAGCTGCACCTCCTACAATTCCTTATCCATCTGAGAGAGACACAGTAGATACCTCTGAGATGAAAGGCGATTTTGAGCGTGTAAGAGAAAAGGAGAAGGATTTACCAAAGGAGACAAGGGAGGAAAGGGAAGAGCGGTTGCAGCGGGAGAAGATTCGTGAAGAACGACGTCGTGAGAGGGAAAGGGAAAGAAGGTTGGAGGCTAAGGATGCAGCAATGGGAAAGAAGAGTAAGATCACAAGAGACAGAGATCGTGATATCAGCGAGAAGGTTGCACTTGGCATGGCTTCTACTGGAGCTGGTAGAGAGGGAGAAGTTATGTATGACCAGAGGCTATTTAACCAAGATAAAGGAATGGACTCCGGATTCGCGAACGACGACCAGTATAATATATACGACAAGGGCTTATTTACTGCTCAGCCCACTCTCTCAACTCTTTACAGACCTAAAAAGGATGCTGATTCTGATATGTATGGCGGTGCTGATGAACAGTTAGACAAGATAATGAAGACGGATCGCTTCAAACCGGACAAGTCGTTTTCAGGCACTGCAGAAAGGTCTGGACCTAGAGATAGGCCAGTTGAGTTCGAGAGAGAGGTAGAAGAAGCCGATCCATTTGGACTCGATCAGTTCTTGACCGAAGTGAAAAAAGGTAAGAAAGCTATGGACAAGGTCGGGTCTGGTGGGACAATGAGAGCTGGTGCTGGTTCGTCAATGCGGGAGGGGTATGAGGGGGGTAGCTCTGGTAGAACTCGCATTGGATTTGAAAGAGGGCATTAGGTACACAATGCCATCAGTTTTATGATGTATTTGAGTTATATTACCCACTTGGATTCTCTTCCTTTCCCAAACTGCTTCTACAAATGTGTATTAGAACTTCACTTGTTTGCTGGTTGCCCTTTATTGATTGTGCTGTTCTCTATGGTTTCTCGTGTTGGGAGATTTCATCCGGATTGATTTCGTTTGCAGGTGGTGCGATTGTAACAATTATGAGTTGCTGAAATGGTAACAATCAGTTTAGTAATGATAGTACTAATATTTTGGAGCTGTGGTTGTAATAATGTTCATATTGTTCATGTTTGTTTTTCTGGTTAGAAATAACATTATGATGTCTAATAAATACGTTAAACCACACAAATTAGAATAAAATGGTTTTTTTCTACTTGTAAATCATGTGCAATGGGTTGTAGCTAATCCTAGGTTTATAGGCAAAAATTGTAAAAACACCCAAAATTTGGATAAAAATAAAATAAAAAATTAAATATTTGGCATTTAATATGCTATTCCAAACATCCTTCCCACTTAATTTGGTTAACTTTAAATTATATCTAACTAACCTTTTTGAGAGTAGAGTAACTTCCTTGGTTTGGTTTGAAGTTCTCCTTTTCATCTTTGATTGACGCCTTGGTTTAAAGTGTTTGATCAAGTGTTTCCTTCTTCTTCTTACGTTGCTCGTGTGCCTCGAAAGAATCGATCTGATATAGTTCGTTGAGTTGACATGATATAGTTGAAATAGTAACTTAGGAATTTAGGCCCATTCTGAGATGAGTCAAAGGTTGAAAGGTGAGTTGACCCGATATAGTTCATTGAGTTGACATGATATAGTCGAAATAGTAATTAGGAATTTAGGCCCATTCTCATTGATCATATGGGATGAGTCCAAGATTGAAAGGTGAGTTGACCCGATATAGTTCGTTAAGTTAACCTAATATAGTCCGTTTAGTTGACTCAATATAACTCGATATAGTCCAAATAGTAATAGACTTTGGATTGAAGTCAACTTTCATTTTTTTAGAGTTCGACAATGAAGAGCTTTGTAAATTTTAGTATACATTTTATTAAATATAAAATTAAAATTTATATATAATTGATTAATTATGTTCTAAAAATTTTGAATTTATTAGAAGGAAAAGGAAGAAAAAGAAAATATTGTAGCAATGCAAATCTTCCCTGGCAAGCCACGCAAATGATTCATGAACCGTCTGACTTCCCACCTCCGAGCGACTAATTTCAACTCCCAACACTGGGAAGAACCTCAAACCGCGAAGACGAAGAACTTCTCTGGCCATGACGGAACTGATCAAGTTCAGTGTGCTTTCAAGTCTGTTTGATTGGATTCAGCGAAGCAAGTCTTCCGCCAAGAAGCGTTCCAAGTTTCGTAAGTTTATCGACACCTTCTGCAGTCCTGCTGACTATTTTTCTGCCATCCGCTTGATTCTGCCCAGCCTCGATCGAGAGCGCGGCACCTATGGCCTCAAGGAGTCTGTACTCGCCACTTGCCTTATTGACGCTCTTGGCATGTCTAGAGAGTCTGAGGACGCTCTTCGTCTTATCAACTGGCGCAAAGGTGGTGCTAAGACTGGTGCTAATGTCGGTAATTTCGCTCTTGTTGCGGCTGAGGTGAGTCTTCGTTGTTCTTTTTTTTCGTTCTTAGAAGTCAAATTATTGGCCAATTTCTGTGCTTTATGTGATTGCGTTCCAGTTAATGTCTTGAATTTTGTTTGAAAATGTCAATAACTTTAGACAATTGTTAACTTCTGAATTGGAAATGGAGGAAATGCAGCTCAATGTTTTTGAAAAACAGTCATTTACGTATAAGATTTTGGTTTATTTGCGTGTTTCAACAATTTTCCAAAATATTACCAAGAATGCTTCTTCAATGCTGCTGCTTTCCAGACAGCTTTGAAACCTCACATATGAATCTAGATATTTCCACAAGATTCGGATGCTCCAGACATTTTTTCTATTTTAACTTGTTGACTGTTGGAATACTTACGTAATTTTACAAATACCTTTTTAATGTCTTTGAATAAATTATAATTGTCAATAGTTAGTGTCAAAGTTTATTAATTGCTAGATAGGAAAGTTAGTTGTCAGGAACGATTTAGCATATCTGTCTATTTACTCTTGTAATCTTTGATTCCTAAACTAAAGATGGATGATTAGATTAGTTTACTTTTTTAGTCTTTCTTTTCTGTCTTTAACTTGATGTAATGTCAGTTGTATGTTACCGAAGAAATTTCAGAATTATTTAAAAATAGTCGACTGTTGAATCATAGTGAGCATATATGCTTAATAATGGCTGATTGTTGAGTCATGATGAGCATACATTTGTATCTTGAAATTTGGTGAACTTGAGGTCTTAAATGAAGGATATGGCCTAAATTTTTGTGATTTACTTGTGAATCGATTTATTATCTTCTTTTTCTTGCTGCTATAGGTATTGCAGCGTAGGCAAGGAATGACCCCTGGTGGTCTATTAATTAAAGAGTTGAATGATTTGCTGGACCGTTTGGCTTTAAGTGAAAACAGGTTAAACCTAATACTTGATCTTACATATATGTCAATGCTAATCTTAGAAAAAGGAAGAGAAAATGGCTTCTATAAGTATCCACACTTGTACGAAATGACTTCAAACATGAACGTTTAAAAATTACTGAAGGAACAAGAATATAAAATTACTGAAGGAACAAGAATATACAACATAACAGAAGTAACGAGGAAAGGGAAGAACACAGGGAGAAGACAATAGGAATCGAGAGAGATAGGTGAGTTGGAAAAATAAATTAGAGATGGGAGAAAATAAAACGAAAGTGAAGGGCGCTGAGAGTTGGTGGATTGCATTCAATAGCTCAAGCTGGATTATACACATCGATTAAGCACACCTTAGTTTTTAATACTTTAAATCATGTGCTTTGTAGAGCTTTTGCAAATATAACTGCAGTTGGGCGAGAGCATTGTTTCTTTGATGAACTGTTGATATATGAAATGTCTATGAATCTCACATCCTTTTTATAGTTAGTATTCCTTGGTTGGGATCTCTTGTATTATATTTACCCAATATTGAGTCATTTCTGGAACAAGAAAAATATTTTCCCCAAAAATAAGATTATCTATTATAACTTGTATGTTAAATAATAATTTATACAAAATTTGTAGTGTAAAACATATTCATAAGTTAGTTAATAATAATTTATTTTCAACCTAATATTTAGTTTGTAACTACAACTAGTTTTATGGTTTATAAATATACTATCAAACACATTTTGAATGATTGTTCAAATTGAGATCCAGTAAGTCACTAATCAAACACATTTATTTTTCATTGTTGTTTACAATGGGAGATTACATTAATAATCATCGATAGATCGGTCCATTAAGTTCATGTAGATCAGTAACTTTTTATAAGTTTCCCTAGACTAGACGCAAATTGTAACCTACTGAAATTAGTTGGTTAATGTGTTTGTGTCCAACACTTGGGTGAACACGCAGACACTTGTTAGTTCAATAGATGTGGTAGACACTAGTTGTACAAAGTCGGAGTAGATCCAACATTTATTATACATTCATTAAACACTTGTTTAAGATACTAAATAGACATATATATGACAAAAATAATAAATTTTAAGAGAGAAATATATTAGACTAATTTTTAAGCATATAAATGCATGAATCAATTGACTTCGATTTTCCTTTTTGTATAAAAATAAAAATGATATATAGTTTAAAAATATATATTTTAATAAACGTGTCCTTGTTGTGTTCGTGTCCTAGATTTAAAAAAGATGACGTGTTGTCCTGTCCATGTTGTGTCATAACAATGTCTTGTATCTGTATCCATGCTTCTTAGGATTGAAGTGTTAGTTTGACATATTATTTTTCATATTTTTCTGCAACAATATGAAGCTCATGTAATTTGTCTTGTTTTTAGATTTTCTCATGGCTGAAGAAAATGTATTGTGCTATCTGAGTGTCGAGTTTTGGCATAATCTCATTACACCGTGTCTCCATCTAAATATGTTTTTACTTTGCATTTCTCTGTTATATGTGATGGTTTTATAAACAGAGCAGAGAAAACCGCAGTTCTGTCTACACTTATACAGAAGACAAATGCACAGGAAATGAAATGGATTGTCATGATAATCCTCAAAGGTTCTAAATTAAATGTATTTATTTTTGCTACAAATATGAAATTTTCATCCAAGCTATATATTATTTTAAATTTTGCATATCTTGTAGATCTGAAACTGGGAGTCAGTGAAAAAAGCATTTTTCATGAGTTTCATCCAGATGCAGAAGACTTATTCAATGTCACTTGTGACTTAAAATTGGTTTGTGAAAAACTAAGGGATCGTAGACAAAGGCATAAGCGTCAGGTCTGTTCAAGATGCGGAGCTAAATCTTTGTCTTGGATTACTTTAACATAGGTTTCCCTTGGTTATTTTCTATCTTTGATTTTTGTCAATTGAGCAGTGTTTTTATTGATCTTTTTGGCTTTCTGATTGGAGTTTCTCTTATGCTCTAAACTTTACAGGTTTTAGCTTTCATTTAACTTGTTTCTTACCAGGCAAAAGAAAAGAAAAGGTTTAACTTTTCTAGATTTTCCCTGTAGCATTTAACTGATTGGAGTTTCTAGATTTTCCCTGTAGAAAAAGTTTAACTTTTAATTTAACTGATTGGAGTTTCTTACGCGTCCACAGTTATTTGGTATGCATCTAGCATTCGCCTATTCAGTATGTATCCGCGGATAAGCACTTATCGAGTGTGATAAGTGTCTTTGTGTGAACATGTTCAAACTAAAGCGTCCTTACACATAGCTCATTATTTTTTATTTAATGGAACTTCAAAAGATTTATTCTCAATGCATTAAAAACAAATAGTAAGGTTGATGAAAATTATCAATCATGCAAAGAATGTGACATGGCAGATGACTTCCTTAATGTGTGAATGAGAGAAGCATGAAATGATGAGAAAAGAAGGAAGTGATTAATGAACAATAAGAGAGTCGTGAGGATGAATTGAAAGTGGGAGAGAGATTGATATCTTTTTTGTCAATTGGTGAGAAATTGAAAAGACCTCTGACTTCTTTTATTGTGATTTTGAAGGACATTGAAGTTGGTAAAGCTGTACGACCTCAGTTGGCTTCAAGAGTGTCCAATGCAAATGCTGCATGGAAAAAGGTTTTGTGTAACTGAAACTATTGCTATATTATTTGTCTTCTGAGTTTATTCGTAGTTTAAGCTGTTACTTAAAATCTTCAAATTGTCGAGAGTTATTGATGATTTTTTTTTTTCTATATCATGCACATATCAAGTTTACGTAGAAATTTTATGCTGTATGCTCACCTTCTATACCCCTCTCTGGCTCTTCAGCTTCATGGGAAGGAAGTTGTAGTCGAATGCAAGTTTGATGGTGACCGTATTCAAATTCATAAGAATGGAACTGAAATACACTACTTTTCAAGGTGAATGTGTATAGTTCTTTTTGGACTCTTTATTGTAGAGTTCGATTATTTCCATCTTCATAATTTTTCTTTTCATTTATGAGAAACCATTCATGAATCTCATACAAATTATGCTTCCATTTCAACTAGCTGTGCAAGGAAATTAAAAAAAAAAAAACGGCATTATTGGTTGGTCTACATGATTACATCTATGGTCCTTTGGTCTGACTAATGTGGAACAATTGCTACTTTATTTGCATTGTTCTTGTTTTAATTATTTATGATTTCTTTCTTTATTGCTCATCTTCAGGAACTTTCTCGATCACTCAGAATATGGACATGGAATGTCTGATGTTATTGTTCAAAATGTTCTTGCCACTAGGTATATTCTAATACTTGGGAGTTGTTTTTTTTTTTCCTACATTCTTGAAGTAGCGTGAGTTGTTTGTGAGACCTCATATTCACAATGATGAAAAGACAGAAAAAAATAGTAATAATAAAATAAAATTAAAAAAAGAAGAAAAGAAAAGGAAAAAAAAAAAAAGGAAAGAAAAGAACTAGAGGCTATGGTAGAGGAAACTACCATCAAAGAAAGTTATTCAACGAGGGTTTTCAATCTGAGATTAATTAAACAAAACAGTCTGGGTACTAAAAAGTTCTTTTAAAAAGCACTTGTGGAAAAGGACTCTTTAAGTTATCTATATATTTCTCTTTATTGTGAAAAATTCTCTACTTTCTTTCCATCCAAATGAGTGGGACACAAAAATGCTCTGACATTTTTATTAACATGACATCTAACTTCTTGTATAAGTTTTTTAATTTAAAAAAATGATGCATGTGTAATCATGTGTTTGCACTCCTAATGCTAATCTTCTAGCGGACTACTTCCTTTCTTTAAATCGGAAAGACGAAAGAGGTTACTGTATTTTATTCTTGCATATATGCATATATTTTTTTTCGTAAGAGTATTTTAGCTGCATGTTAAAGTTCATTATGAATTTGTAGAATAGTAACTTTTCCCTTGGAATATTTGTAGGTGTATACTTGATGGTGAAATGTTGGTGTGGGATAAATCTTTAAACCGTTTTGCAGAGTTTGGCTCCAACCAGGAAATAGGTAGTCTAGCTTAGATTTTTTAGCTTCTATTTTGTGACAAGTTGACAATCACACGATCTAAATTTAAATTAAGGATCGAAATCTGCATAAATAAAACTGGAAATTGACCATATATATTTTTGCTTATACATGCACACTCCTTTCACCTCAATTGCAGCGAGGGCAGCAAAGGATGGATTTGACAGCAATCGTCAGGTTTTCCTAGTTCCTTTACGATATTATACACTTTCTTGTGAACTATTCCTGCTAGATTGTATTTTGACTTGTGGTATTTGTTGTCTTTCCCCTCCCATTGTGCAGTTATGCTGTATCCTTTTATTTCCTTTCGGACTGTACCAAACTTTAAGGTTCAGTTCAATGGTTGACAAAATATGTTTATGAATTTATATCATAATAATTGAAGTTATGATTCTTATATCTTAACAAGAATGAACAGATGTCGCGTTTGATGTTCTTTATGTTGGAGATACTAGTGTTATTCACAGGAGTTTGAAAGAAAGGCACGAACTTCTCAGAGATGTTGTCAAGCCTGTGAAGGGTCAATTGGAAATCTTAGTACCTAATGGTGGTCTTAATAGTGACTGTGCTGGTAAAAGACTCATCAATTTGATGCCCTTATTTTTGTTCTGTCTAATATGTTGAAAGAAATCTATGCCTGGTAAATAATTAAATTGGTTTCATGGGGCTTGTTTTTTATTATCTTATTATTCTATTTTCTTTATTCTATTCATCTTACAACATACACTGTTGGACTTGACCGGCAGTGTTCGTATCTCATCTTATATGTTCAATTCAATTCATGTGTATTCGGTAATTAATCTTGTCTACTTGGGTTTCATTCTTTTATTTTTTATCTCTTTGGCCATAGCATTCATCACACAACATGACTCTGTTCGCAAGATTTTATTATAGGCAAGTTTATGTTAATATATATTACACGTTATATGACTATTCTGAGTCTCTGAAAGATGGTCAAGTTTCATTCATGTGGCAGTGAGATTTTGTATAAATAAATGGCAATACTTCTTATGATTTTCTTTCTTAACCATCTCCTCCAATGATCTAAGTAGGCGAAGATAGGTGAAAATATGCTGACTGCTGACCGCTGACTTACAATGCTTACACTAAATCAGTAATGTATAGTCATGTAATGGTTAGAATATTCAACTTTCCAATACATCTTTCTTTACCTCTCAGGTTTTCTAAACAATTCACCAGTTACTAATTAAGCGGTAGCACTGCGTCGACTAGCCTCCAATTTTCTTGTCTCAGATATTGGTTAAACACAAAATTCCTTTGTGACGAACTTTTTACTAAGTATTTAATATTCCCAAGTGATGAAGATGATCAAATACTTGATATAGCGTTCCTAGTAATAGTTATATTATATCATGATTATCAATGTATATCACTAGTAGACTAATACCACCCCAAGGCTTTCGGTTGAAAATGGAGTGATTCGACTTACTATAGCGTCCTTAGTAATAGTTATATTATATCATGATTATCAATGTATATCACTAGTAGACTAATACCACCCCAAGGCTTTCGGTTGAAAATGGAGTGATTCGACTTACTCTTCTTCATTTCATAGTACTTAACCAAATTTTCCAAACAACCTCGTGAATTTCATTTAATCAATTAGGTTTGCATTGACAAGAAAACTTTCCCATTCTCCCCTTAAGCAACTAACTCCATAAAAATTAATCTTGAAGCTCACATTCTTAAGATTGAGCTGATGCAAAAGCCAAAGCTGGGCAGCAATCAAGGAAAAAAAACAACCTGATGGAAGGAAATTTAGCAACAAGAGAAAAGCTATCAGCAGAACGGATTCCATATGCCTGAGGAAGGCCGTTAGCAACAATTCTGCTATCAATTGAGCAACTGGTTCATGAGGCTGGACCTTGATTGCAAAACACCCATCTACATTGAATAGTCATCTTTCATTTTGGAAAAGATACAAAATCCGAGCATAATCATTATCAGAGACATTCACCTTACCATTGCATCCAATTAGAATGAGGCAAGGCTTCATTAATACTCTTAGGAATAGAGATAGAATCAAGAGATACCCCATCAGAGCATGTAGAAAATTAGTAATGGTTATAGAACACAAAAGAGGAAATAGTGGAAAAGGATAGGTGTACCTGTTTACCTTTGTGAAGAGTAATAGGAAACTCTTTACTTTGTTTGACATTCGGTGTTGTAGAATCTTTTGGTATTGGACGTGCTGGGGGGTTGTTGCTGGATAAAGTAGGTCAAGTAATAGGGGGTGAATAGGAGCAAATAAGGAAAATGATGACCGGATGGGTTAACAGAGGGCCTAGGAGAAACACTGGTATAGATAAAGAAGTTACATCCGCCTTTGACTTGTGAGGATAGTTATACACATAATCTGGATGTAATTGATTATGAACTCTTTTTTTCATGTGGGTTCCTAATTCTTTCATATAAATGTTTAAGAACTCTACTTTTAGACATATTATAAGGCCTGTGCAATAATTTAAAGGGTAGGTCTGTGTAGATGATGCATCATACCTGGGCTGTCATGCAGGGGATCCTCCTTGGTCAATCAGAGCTTATAATGTTGATGACGTGGAAAGGTTCTTTAAGAGTACCATTGAAAATAGGTATCTTTTTTGCAGCCGCTACAAATAATAGACTACATAATGGTTGAATATTATTAAGTCTACTGTCTTCCTAGTTCTTTTATATTTGTTAATTTTCTGAGAACAAAAGATTATTCTTGGACATTCTTCCCCAGAGATGAAGGTATTGTTATTAAGGACCTGAGTTCTAAATGGGAACCTGGTGATCGGAGTGGGAAGTGGTTAAAATTAAAGCCTGACTACATTCATGCAGGATCTGACTTGGATGCCCTCATCATAGGTCTGAAGTTTTTTGCTTTTCAGTCTGTTTGGATATAATTCATCTTTATCTTAATATTTGTTAATCGATAATAGGAGGTTACTACGGCTCTGGACGGCGGGGTGGGGAGGTTAGCTTTTCTAGATAATAAGTGTGATACATTTTCTTGGAAGATCAAGTCTAACATATAATTCATGAAGGTCGCTCAATTTTTAATGGGTCTTGCTGAGCATCCACCCTCAAATGCATATCCCAGACGGTAAGATTCTCATGTCAATAGCTTGTAGCTACAGAAGTGTTGTGTTATTATTCTTTTGAAATCTTGCAACAACTACCGAGGAGTAATTGCATTAATCTCTATCTGACCTTTAAAACTTTACTCTTCGTTTGTTGCATAGGAATGAACAAACTTCTGTAGTATGATATATTGTACTCTCTTGGTTCTCATAAAATAAAAAATAAAAAATAAGAAGATATGTATATGATCTGAGGAGCAATGTACAAGAACAGGTCAACTTTACCTCTTGACAGACTAATATAAGGCAACTATAACTCATGATATGGAAAGATAGTTGCAAAAGTTAGACTAATGATAGAGTCATAGAGGAATTTTCAGGAGATAGGCCATTGAAGCATATACCGGTACTTAAGGGAATTATGGAGAACCAAGGAAAAGCTCAGATCAGCCTTTTTGGAGGTGGAGTGTTTTCCACCAGATCAGCCTTTTTGAAGCTATTGGATTCAACCTCATCTTTTCAATCTCCCCTTGTTTCCACTATTTGGAATTTCAGAATACCAAAGAAAGTCAAGATCTTCTGGTGGTCTGTGGCTCACAGAATTTTAAATACCCAGGATGCTCCAAAAGAAGTGTAGAAATTGGGCTCTCTCCCACTCTCTTTGTTTAGAGAGCAATGAGTCCATTCATCACACATTTATCCACTCTGCTTGAAGTTGGTCTTTCCTGATGAATATTCTTTATTTCTGTTGTTGCTTGCCCAAGAAAATTGATAGTCGGTTACGAGCTGGAATTTACCCAAGAGAGCTAAATTTCTGTGTAATTTTGCTGCTAGAGCTCTCGTTTGCAATATTTGGTTGGTATGGAATCTTCTCCCCTTCAAAGATAAGTCCTCTACTTTTGATTTTTTTCCATTGGAATGTACAGCGCACCTCTTCTTGGTGGCATCTTAATCATAGGAAGTTCTGTTGTGACTACAATCTATCCATGGTTATAAGCAATTGGAAAACTCTTCATTAGTATTTATTTTGTTTAGGTGGGGGTTCCCTCCTTCCCCAAGTTCTTGGACTGTACCTGTTTCTCTCGTTAATATAATACAGGTTTTCATCAAATGGAAAGAAAAAAAGACTTTTGGATTCCAAAATTAAAGCAAATGGATTCTTTGAAGTGCCATCAAAATGAATTAAATATCTAGATATAAGTAACTTCTAGACAAAAGTTATTGATGTGTCTTTTAAGTAGAACTTTCAGACACTACAATTATTTTACTATGAAATTATTTGTAATAATTTGTTGTTTACTTAAGATAATGCTAAAGGATGGAAAAGACAATGATCATTACTCAGTTCGAGTTAACCATTCTACTACATGTTTCATAATATCTTTATTTTTAAAATAAGTACATTAGAACGTGGTGCTGAATAATGGGTTCTTTAAATTGCAGGTTTATTTCCTTCTGCAGAGTAGGAACTGGACTTACTGATGAGGAGTTAGATTCTGTTGTAAATAAACTGAAGCCTTATTTTCGGTATGAATTAGGAACTGTTCTGATAACCAAAGTATGCTGCCTGAGTTAATAGGGATCCTAATCACCCTAAGTTTGTAGGGTTCCCATGTGATCTTTCATTTTAACCTCTTCTGTGTTTCACATTAAATTGATATTTCATAATAGTTCTTATGGATATGATCGGGAAGAAATTGATATTTTAATTCAAGTAGTATTACTGTAGAAAAATATTGTGCATCCAAAAATAAATTGGGTGGTGCTTCCGTAGTTCTAACGTCACTTTTTTTTTTTCCCTTTCTTTTTGATAATTGGAGCACATGCCTAAACAATCCTAGCTAATGAAATGAAGAGAGGGGAATGGGCTGAGGGATTGTGCCTACAAGCCTGCAAATATTTTTGTTGTGTATGGGAAATTGGTGAGAAGAATGATCTGGTGAACAATGGGGACTTAGTAAAGTTGCTAAATAGAATCCGAAGATTCTGAACTAAATATGAATGCCCAATATTCAGTCGAGCAAGGATTATCTGCAAAATGTTAATTGAAAATAATGCTATCTAATCAGTTTAGATAAGACCAAAATATCTGAATATAAGAACATCCTGAAGTTAGAAAAACCCTGATTTATAATTCTTATGAAATTCAGAGCATGGCTTGTAATTGGTTAAAATGGTTTCATCTTCGTTTTGGAGTTCAGCCTCAAAACCAGATTAAGCTTTGCAATCATAGATTGAGCTTCGGTTCTTGCTTGTTGCTAGACACAATTTGTTAGACGTTGTCAAACTGTTATTTTTAAGCTACAATATTCTGATATATCTTTTGAAGTACTTGCTGTCTCTTGTTAGGAAAAGTGAATATCCAAGGAAGACTGCACCCAGCTTTTACCAAGTTACAAATAATTCAAAAGAAAGACCAGATGTTTGGATTGAAAGCCCTGAGAAGTTAACATTCTTAATTATTTTTCTGCCATACTCATAAAGCTTTTGATGGTAGACAGAATGTAATCTTTTATGCCTCAATTTTCATTGATTTTACAGGTCAATCATACTTTCCATTACCAGTGATATACGAACTATAAAATCTGAGGTGTGTTTTTCGACTACAATTGCTAATTCTTCTGCTTATTTAGCTGCTGTTATTCTGCAGGAATCACTGAGATGTTTAGTATCATATAGAACTGTTACTTTAAATATCTACTTAATGACCTGGTTTTATTGATTTATGTTGTTCTAGGTCTTTGCAGCTCCATATAGCCTAAGATTTCCACGCATACACCGTGTTCGATATGACAAACCTTGGCATGAATGTCTTGATGTTCAATGTAAGAGATACTATTTTTGAACGCTCTCTCTAACGAATTTACTTCAATCTTGATAGATAACAAACCCACGGTTAAAATTGTAGTACCATCGCAGTTGTCTCCCTTTATCCATTTCATCAATAGATTACCAAGGTATCACTATCTTTTGTAGGGAAATTACATTTATAGCTGTAGTATTTTTAGAAAACAACAATGTGACGGTATAAGAGAAATAGATGGCTACAAGAGAAGAGGACATTTGATCCGCGCTCTGAAATGAGAAATAAAATACTTCTGTAAGAAAGATCCATTTAGCAGTGAAAAGTCAACCCAGAAAGGATAAGAAATAGAAAATGAAGAAAGAGTGTGGAGTTGAGAAATGTTGAGAGCAAGAGAAATATAATTGCAAAACCATGAAGCTCTCCTCTTGCCTCCCTTAAATGGCTAATTGAACTAAACTCTAAAATAACACACTTGTACTCTGTACTCATGCTTCTCTTGCAAATATTATATGATTAAGGTCTGGTGATTACATCTGAAAATGTTCTGTAATTTGCAATTTTTTGTGCAAACAGAGATTTTATATGATGAAAAAAAATGGTCGTACCTCTTTTTGTATGTGTACAGGAATTTTTCCTGACTTAACATGTAAACACAGAATTGCCTGGTTACCACGGCCGGAAATTGTTGTCTTTGTAATTTTTTTTTCTTGTTAGTTGCGCTTTCTTTTCTCTTAGTAAGCAAACAGAGATTTTACTTGATGAAGAAATGGTGATGCACCTTTCAATGCATGGACAAAAATATGTCCTTACCTGACTTTGAATTGTACTTAGCATTTTAGATGAAGTCTTCCATGCAAATTGCCCAATCTCTAGTAAACTTAGCAATCATGTTCCTGCCGGCTAAACGTAATGTTAGTTTTAAACTTTCACGAACAGTTCTTGTCAATTTTTGTAACTACTTTTCAATTTATGTTCCTTGCTGCAGCTTTTGTAGAGCTTGTTCATTCAAGTAATGGTACCACACAAAGGGGCACAAATAATAGTGGCTGGCAAGATAGTAAACGAAAGGACATTAATTCCACTGGAAAGGGAAGGAAAAAGAGTGTTTCTGTTGTTCCTTCTCATTTACTTCAGACTGATATTTCAGGCATTAAAGGGGACTCCTTGATTTTCTCGAATATGTTATTTTGTATCCTAAAATTTAAATGAGTTTTGAATTCATCTCGCTTTGTTAAATTGTGGCAGTAATCATTAGCCTTTTGAATAGGTATTAAAGCCCGCACGTTCAGCTATAGAGCTGCATGATGGGAATGTTGACAATTTTTATTTTAGCAACGTTCAAAAAGAAATAAGCAAACTACTTGAGACCATAGTGATTTTTTAGAAAATATTTAAGGGCAGACATGTGAGAAGTAAAATATGGTAATGAGCTTTTATGATGTTAAAGATGCTCGGAAACTTGCATTCTTTTGTCGTTTGAAGATATGTTGATTTTGAACCTTGACATATGCAGACATTGTTAATGTGCCTCCAACCCATTCTCTCGATTCCTTGCACAAATTGATAGTGGAGAATGGGGGCACATTCTCTATGAATTTGAATAATTCTGTTACACACTCTGTTGCAGCTGATAGCAAAGGTCTGTCTCTCTCTGATTTCAAACGCTTATCACATATCCAGCTCTACATAATTGTCACTCACATTTTTTGCACATGCACGTGCAAGCAACTTAATTAGTGGAGAAATTTAACAGGCATCAAATATGAGGCTGCCAAACGTCATGGAGATGTTATACATTATTCTTGGGTGTTGGAATGTTGTTCCCAGAAGAAACTACTACCTCTAATGCCCAAGTAATGCCACATTATTCATCAGTTGTTTTGGAAAATCCTCCGCTTGTTAATTGTATATTACAATGTTCAAAATTCATGCTTTTCTAGGCATTTTCTCTTTCTCTCTGGTCACTCAAAGAAAAAATTGGAGGAGGAAATTGATGAATTTTCTGACTCGTACTTCTGGGATCTTGAACTTGCAGACCTGAAACAGGTACACCTACCAAAGTTCTTATCTAGTTCTTTTTCTACAGGATAACCTTGGGGGTTGCAGGTTTTTTTCCTACTCTCTCTCTCTTTCTCTCAATGGACATCTAACTTCATTTCTGTCAGCTATTAAGCAACGTTAGTAGATCAGAAGATGTGAAAGCTATTGACTACTACAGGGAAAAATATTGTCCAAAACATGAATGGTGTATTTTTTCTGGGTGCCAAATTTACTTTCATCCTTTAAAACCATCTTTGTAAGTTCTCTATATCCAATCTGCCAAATTTAACTGATTTAGCTATGAGTTTTGACATTATATTGATAACAGTGTTGGATTTCCGTGATAACGTTCTCTTGTAGGAAATCTGATTGGGATTCCCTGTTGGAGCTTTCAGTAAGGAGGTTGAAGGTTGAAGTTTCCTTCAGAGGTGGGAAAGTCAGTGATGATCGTGTTTCTGCTACCCACATTGTAGTCTTCTGTATACCTGGACCGCCTGTAAAATGTGAAGCAGTGTTGAAAAGGTAACAACTGTCATTAATGTTCTTTTGTGTGTTGCTTGAGGATGCTGTTAGATGCTGTCACGTGATGCACCAGTGGGCCACTATTCGATGTTATACCCTTTACTCCTGATGTTAGATATGTCTGATGGTGTGTTATAATGAAAAATTACTTTGGATTATCATGGAGTTCTGTGCAACATAATTGTATTCGTTCAATGTGTGAAAGTTTCTAGTGACGTAAACTTGGTTGAGACTCTAGGCATAACAGGCGCCCCTTTGTTTACCAACAATTGTAGCATTTTGACATCATCGGTTGTAGTGTAACTGTACTAAGCAAGAACTAATTCTCATAAAAAATACATTTTCGTAGTGTTTTCTTAATTGAAGTGTGGTTTCGTTTGAGAGAGGGCGAGAGGGCGAGAGGGCAGGAATAAAAAAAAAACCTTTATAGTTGTTTTCTGGTATGTGAAGTCAATATGATGATCTTTACATTACTTACTGAAATAATCCATATTTTGGATATACGACTTCACATATGATACAATGCTTTTCTCCCTTGATCTTATGACTATCTTAACTTGTTTCTGAGCCTCGTTCATAGATTTCAATTTTAAAACTGGATTATGTTTAAAAGATGACGGCTTTATTTCTTGCTTGAATTCACGACTAGTTCTTTACGTATCACTTTGCAGTTGCAATGAAGCAGATAAACATGTCATGCTGAAGGATAAGACTCATATTGTTGCACATCAGTGGTTGGAAGACTGTTTGGAGAGGGCCCAAAGGTTGCAAGAAGATGCATATAGCTTGAATCCCAATACGAAAAAGTCAATCGAAAAGTTGTAAGTTTGAACACAAGAACTTGAGATAACTTTTCGAGCATTTCAAGTGATGAAATCGGAAAAAGTTTATACACAATCATACATTTAGTTTTGAAATTTACTTGAAATCTGAATCTAAATCTAATTCTATTGACATTAGTATCTTCAGATTTTTTTTTTTTTTTTTTTTTTTTTTTTTTTTTTTTTTTTTTTTTTTTTTTTTTTTTTTTTTTTTTTTTTTTTTTTTTTTTTTTTTTTT